>NW_026518998.1:600000-801000 GCF_947347685.1 Pleuronectes platessa
GGCGCAAATCTCCTGCTGCACACATCTCCTGCATTGCAGAACATAAGATGCACATAAATAAAATTAATAAAAAAACTGTGCGCACACATCCTGCGGCGCACATCTCCTGCGGTGCACATCTCCTGCATGGCAGAACATAAGATGCACATAAATAAAATTAATAAAAAAACTGTGCGCACACATCCTGCGGCGCACATCTCCTGCGGCGCACATCTCCTGCGGTGCACATCTCCTGCTGCGCACATCTCCTGCGGTGCACATCTCCGCACACATCCTGCGTCGCACATCTCCTGCGGCGCATATCTCCTGCGTACACATCTCCTGCGGTGCACATCTCATGCTGCGCACATCTCCTGCGGTGTATATCTCTTGCGGCGCACATCCTGCGGCGCACACCCTGCGTTGCACATAAATGAAAAATTTATTTACAAAAAAATTATAATAATTAACTCAAATTAATAAAAAAACTATGCGCACACATCCTGCGGCGCAAATCTCCTGCTGCACACATCTCCTGCATTGCAGAACATAAGATGCACATAAATAAAATTAATAAAAAAACTGTGCGCACACATCCTGCGGCGCACATCTCCTGCGGTGCACATCTCCTGCGGTGCACATCTCCTGCTGCGCACATATTCTGCGGTGCACATCTCCGCACACATCCTGCGGCGCACATCTCCTGCGGCACTCATCTCCTGCGGCGCATATCTCCTGCGTACACATCTCCTGCGGTGCATATCTCATGCTGAGCACATCTCCTGCGGTGTACATCTCCTGCGGCGCAAATCTCCTGCTGCGCACATCTCCTGCATTGCAGAACATAAGATGCACATAAATAAAATTAATAAAAAAACTGTGCGCACACATCCTGCGGCGCACATCTCCTGCGGTGCACATCTCCTGCTATGTACATCTCCTGCGGCGCACATCTCTTGCGGCGCACATCTACTGCGTGCACATCTCCTGCGTGCACATCTACTGCGTGCACATCTACTGCGGCGCACATCTCCAGTGGCGCACATCTCCTGCTGCGCAAATCTCCTGCAGTGACCCTCCCTTGTCGCACACCCTGCGGTGCACATAAATGAAACATTTATTTACAAAAAATAATAATAATTAACTCAAATTCCTAAAAAAACTGTGCGCACACAGCCTGCGGCGCACATCTCCTGCGGCACTCATCTCCTGCGGCGCATATCTCCTGTGTACACATCTCCTGCGGTGCACATCTCCTGCTGCGCACATCTCCGCCGGTGCATATCTCTTGCGGCGCACATCCTGCGGCGAAAACACCCTGCGTTGCACATAAATGAAACATTTATTTACAAAACAATAAAAAAATAGAATCAAATTAATAAAAAAACTGCGGCACACATCTCCTGCTGCGCATATCGCCTGCGGCGCACATCTCCTGCTATGTACATCTCCTGCGACTCACATCTCCTGCGGCGCACATCTCCTGCAGTGCACATCTCCTGCTGCGCACATCTCCTGCGGTGCACATCTCTTGCGGCGCACATCCTGCGGCGCATACCCTGCGTTGCACATAAATGAAACATTTATTTACAAAAAAATTATAATAATTAACTCAAATTAATAAAAAAACTGTGCGCACACATCCTGCGGCGCAAATCTCCTGCTGCGCACATCTCCTGCATTGCAGAACATAAGATGCACATAAATAAAATTAATAAAAAAACTGTGCGCACACATCCTGCGGCGCACATCTCCTGCGTCGCACATCTCCTGCGGTGCACATCTCCTGCTATGTACATCTCCTGCGGCGCACATCTCTTGCGGCGCACATCTACTGCGTGCACATCTCCTGCGTGCACATCTACTGCGTGCACATCTACTGCGGCGCACATCTCCAGTGGCGCACATCTCCTGCTGCGCAAATCTCCTGCAGTGACCCTCCCTTGTCGCACACCCTGCGGTGCACATAAATGAAACATTTATTTACAAAAAATAATAATAATTAACTCAAATTCCTAAAAAAACTGTGCGCACACAGCCTGCGGCGCACATCTCCTGCGGCACTCATCTCCTGCGGCGCATATCTCCTGCGTACACATCTCCTGCGGTGCACATCTCCTGTTGCGCACATCTCCGCCGGTGCATATCTCTTGCGGCGCACATCCTGCGGCGAAAACACCCTGCGTTGCACATAAATGAAACATTTATTTACAAAACAATAAAAAAATAAAATCAAATTAATAAAAAAACTGCGGCACACATCTCCTGCTGCGCATATCGCCTGCGGCGCACATCTCCTGCTATGTACATCTCCTGCGACTCACATCTCCTGCGGCGCACATCTCCTGCAGTGCACATCTCCTGCTGCGCACATCTCCTGCGGTGCACATCTCTTGCGGCGCACATCCTGCGGCGCATACCCTGCGTTGCACATAAATGAAACATTTATTTACAAAAAAATTATAATAATTAACTCAAATTAATAAAAAAACTGTGCGCACACATCCTGCGGCGCAAATCTCCTGCTGCGCACATCTCCTGCATGGCAGAACATAAGATGCACATAAATAAAATTAATAAAAAAACTGTGCGCACACATCCTGCGGCGCACATCTCCTGCGGCGCACATCTCCTGCGGTGCACATCTCCTGCTGCGCACATCTCCTGCGGTGCACATCTCCGCACACATCCTGCGTCGCACATCTCCTGCGGCGCATATCTCCTGCGTACACATCTCCTGCGGTGCACATCTCATGCTGCGCACATCTCCTGCGGTGTATATCTCTTGCGGCGCACATCCTGCGGCGCACACCCTGCGTTGCACATAAATGAAAAATTTATTTACAAAAAAATTATAATAATTAACTCAAATTAATAAAAAAACTATGCGCACACATCCTGCGGCGCAAATCTCCTGCTGCACACATCTCCTGCATTGCAGAACATAAGATGCACATAAATAAAATTAATAAAAAAACTGTGCGCACACATCCTGCGGCGCACATCTCCTGCGGTGCACATCTCCTGCGGTGCACATCTCCTGCTGCGCACATATTCTGCGGTGCACATCTCCGCACACATCCTGCGGCGCACATCTCCTGCGGCACTCATCTCCTGCGGCGCATATCTCCTGCGTACACATCTCCTGCGGTGCATATCTCATGCTGAGCACATCTCCTGCGGTGTACATCTCCTGCGGTGCACATCTCCTGCTGCGCACATCTCCGGCGGTGCATATCTCTTGCGGCGCACATCCTGCGGTGCACATATCCTGCGGTGCACATCTCCTGAGGCGTACATCTCCTGCGGTGCACATCTCCTGCGGAGCACATCTCCGGCGGTGCACATCTCTTGCGGCACACATCCTGTGGCGCACACCCTTCGTTGCACATAAATGAAACATTTATTTACAAAAAATTTATAATAATTAACTCAAATTAATAAAAAAACTGTGCGCACACATCCTGCGGCGCAAATCTCCTGCTGCGCACATCTCCTGCATTGCAGAACATGCGGTGCACATAAATAAAATTAATAAAAAAACTGTGCGCACACATCCTGCGGCGCACATCTCCTGCGGCGCACATCTCCTGCGGTGCACATCTCCTGCTATGTACATCTCCTGCGGCGCACATCTCTTGCGGCGCACATCTACTGCGTGCACATCTCCTGCGTGCACATCTACTGCGTGCACATCTCCAGTGGCGCACATCTCCTGCTGCGCAAATCTCCTGCAGTGACCCTCCTTTGTCGCACACCCTGCGGTGCACATAAATGAAACATTTATTTACAAAAAATAATAATAATTAACTCAAATTCCTAAAAAAACTGTGCGCACACAGCCTGCGGCGCACATCTCCTGCGGCACTCATCTCCTGCGGCGCATATCTCCTGTGTACACATCTCCTGCGGTGCACATCTCCTGCTGCGCACATCTCCGCCGGTGCATATCTCTTGCGGCGCACATCCTGCGGCGAAAAAACCCTGCGTTGCACATAAATGAAACATTTATTTACAAAACAATAAAAAAATAGAATCAAATTAATAAAAAAACTGCGGCACACATCTCCTGCTGCGCATATCGCCTGCGGCGCACATCTCCTGCTATGTACATCTCCTGCGACTCACATCTCCTGCGGCGCACATCTCCTGCAGTGCACATCTCCTGCTGCGCACATCTCCTGCGGTGCACATCTCTTGCGGCGCACATCCTGCGGCGCATACCCTGCGTTGCACATAAATGAAACATTTATTTACAAAAAAATTATAATAATTAACTCAAATTAATAAAAAAACTGTGCGCACACATCCTGCGGCGCAAATCTCCTGCTGCGCACATCTCCTGCATTGCAGAACATAAGATGCACATAAATAAAATTAATAAAAAAACTGTGCGCACACATCCTGCGGCGCACATCTCCTGCGGCGCACATCTCCTGCGGTGCACATCTCCTGCTATGTACATCTCCTGCGGCGCACATCTCTTGCGGCGCACATCTACTGCGTGCACATCTCCTGCGTGCACATCTACTGCGTGCACATCTACTGCGGCGCACATCTCCAGTGGCGCACATCTCCTGCTGCGCAAATCTCCTGCAGTGACCCTCCCTTGTCGCACACCCTGCGGTGCACATAAATGAAACATTTATTTACAAAAAATAATAATAATTAACTCAAATTCCTAAAAAAACTGTGCGCACACAGCCTGCGGCGCACATCTCCTGCGGCGCACATCTCCTGCTGCGCAAATCTCCTGCAGTGACCCTCCTTTGTCGCACACCCTGCGGTGCACATAAATGAAACATTTATTTACAAAAAATAATAATAATTAACTCAAATTCCTAAAAAAACTGTGCGCACACAGCCTGCGGCGCACATCTCCTGCGGCACTCATCTCCTGCGGCGCATATCTCCTGTGTACACATCTCCTGCGGTGCACATCTCCTGCTGCGCACATCTCCGCCGGTGCATATCTCTTGCGGCGCACATCCTGCGGCGAAAAAACCCTGCGTTGCACATAAATGAAACATTTATTTACAAAACAATAAAAAAATAGAATCAAATTAATAAAAAAACTGCGGCACACATCTCCTGCTGCGCATATCGCCTGCGGCGCACATCTCCTGCTATGTACATCTCCTGCGACTCACATCTCCTGCGGCGCACATCTCCTGCAGTGCACATCTCCTGCTGCGCACATCTCCTGCGGTGCACATCTCTTGCGGCGCACATCCTGCGGCGCATACCCTGCGTTGCACATAAATGAAACATTTATTTACAAAAAAATTATAATAATTAACTCAAATTAATAAAAAAACTGTGCGCACACATCCTGCGGCGCAAATCTCCTGCTGCGCACATCTCCTGCATTGCAGAACATAAGATGCACATAAATAAAATTAATAAAAAAACTGTGCGCACACATCCTGCGGCGCACATCTCCTGCGGCGCACATCTCCTGCGGTGCACATCTCCTGCTATGTACATCTCCTGCGGCGCACATCTCCTGCTGCGCACATCTCCTGCGGTGCACATCTCTTGCGGCGCACATCCTGCGGCGCATACCCTGCGTTGCACATAAATGAAACATTTATTTACAAAAAAATTATAATAATTAACTCAAATTAATAAAAAAACTATGCGCACACATCCTGCGGCGCAAATCTCCTGCTGCACACATCTCCTGCATTGCAGAACATAAGATGCACATAAATAAAATTAATAAAAAAACTGTGCGCACACATCCTGCGGCGCACATCTCCTGCGGTGCACATCTCCTGCGGTGCACATCTCCTGCTGCGCACATATTCTGCGGTGCACATCTCCGCACACATCCTGCGGCGCACATCTCCTGCGGCACTCATCTCCTGCGGCGCATATCTCCTGCGTACACATCTCCTGCGGTGCATATCTCATGCTGAGCACATCTCCTGCGGTGTACATCTCCTGCGGTGCACATCTCCTGCTGCGCACATCTCCGGCGGTGCATATCTCTTGCGGCGCACATCCTGCGGTGCACATATCCTGCGGTGCACATCTCCTGAGGCGCACATCTCCTGCGGTGCACATCTCCTGCGGAGCACATCTCCGGCGGTGCACATCTCTTGCGGCACACATCCTGTGGCGCACACCCTTCGTTGCACATAAATGAAACATTTATTTACAAAAAATTTATAATAATTAACTCAAATTAATAAAAAAACTGTGCGCACATCTCCTGCGTCGCACATCTCCTGCGTCGCACATCTCCTGCGGTGCACATCTCCTGCTATGTACATCTCCTGCGGCGCACATCTCTTGCGGCGCACATCTACTGCGTGCACATCTCCTGCGTGCACATCTACTGCGTGCACATCTACTGCGGCGCACATCTCCAGTGGCGCACATCTCCTGCTGCGCAAATCTCCTGCAGTGACCCTCCCTTGTCGCACACCCTGCGGTGCACATAAATGAAACATTTATTTACAAAAAATAATAATAATTAACTCAAATTCCTAAAAAAACTGTGCGCACACAGCCTGCGGCGCACATCTCCTGCGGCACTCATCTCCTGCGGCGCATATCTCCTGCGTACACATCTCCTGCGGTGCACATCTCCTGCTGCGCACATCTCCGCCGGTGCATATCTCTTGCGGCGCACATCCTGCGGCGAAAACACCCTGCGTTGCACATAAATGAAACATTTATTTACAAAACAATAAAAAAATAAAATCAAATTAATAAAAAAACTGCGGCACACATCTCCTGCTGCGCATATCGCCTGCGGCGCACATCTCCTGCTATGTACATCTCCTGCGACTCACATCTCCTGCGGCGCACATCTCCTGCAGTGCACATCTCCTGCTGCGCACATCTCCTGCGGTGCACATCTCTTGCGGCGCACATCCTGCGGCGCATACCCTGCGTTGCACATAAATGAAACATTTATTTACAAAAAAATTATAATAATTAACTCAAATTAATAAAAAAACTGTGCGCACACATCCTGCGGCGCAAATCTCCTGCTGCGCACATCTCCTGCATGGCAGAACATAAGATGCACATAAATAAAATTAATAAAAAAACTGTGCGCACACATCCTGCGGCGCACATCTCCTGCGGCGCACATCTCCTGCGGTGCACATCTCCTGCTGCGCACATCTCCTGCGGTGCACATCTCCGCACACATCCTGCGTCGCACATCTCCTGCGGCGCATATCTCCTGCGTACACATCTCCTGCGGTGCACATCTCATGCTGCGCACATCTCCTGCGGTGTATATCTCTTGCGGCGCACATCCTGCGGCGCACACCCTGCGTTGCAGATAAATGAAAAATTTATTTACAAAAAAATTATAATAATTAACTCAAATTAATAAAAAAACTATGCGCACACATCCTGCGGCGCAAATCTCCTGCTGCACACATCTCCTGCATTGCAGAACATAAGATGCACATAAATAAAATTAATAAAAAAACTGTGCGCACACATCCTGCGGCGCACATCTCCTGCGGTGCACATCTCCTGCATGGCAGAACATAAGATGCACATAAATAAAATTAATAAAAAAACTGTGCGCACACATCCTGCGGCGCACATCTCCTGCGGCGCACATCTCCTGCGGTGCACATCTCCTGCTGCGCACATCTCCTGCGGTGCACATCTCCGCACACATCCTGCGTCGCACATCTCCTGCGGCGCATATCTCCTGCGTACACATCTCCTGCGGTGCACATCTCATGCTGCGCACATCTCCTGCGGTGTATATCTCTTGCGGCGCACATCCTGCGGCGCACACCCTGCGTTGCACATAAATGAAAAATTTATTTACAAAAAAATTATAATAATTAACTCAAATTAATAAAAAAACTATGCGCACACATCCTGCGGCGCAAATCTCCTGCTGCACACATCTCCTGCATTGCAGAACATAAGATGCACATAAATAAAATTAATAAAAAAACTGTGCGCACACATCCTGCGGCGCACATCTCCTGCGGTGCACATCTCCTGCGGTGCACATCTCCTGCTGCGCACATATTCTGCGGTGCACATCTCCGCACACATCCTGCGGCGCACATCTCCTGCGGCACTCATCTCCTGCGGCGCATATCTCCTGCGTACACATCTCCTGCGGTGCATATCTCATGCTGAGCACATCTCCTGCGGTGTACATCTCCTGCGGCGCAAATCTCCTGCTGCGCACATCTCCTGCATTGCAGAACATAAGATGCACATAAATAAAATTAATAAAAAAACTGTGCGCACACATCCTGCGGCGCACATCTCCTGCGGTGCACATCTCCTGCTATGTACATCTCCTGCGGCGCACATCTCTTGCGGCGCACATCTACTGCGTGCACATCTCCTGCGTGCACATCTACTGCGTGCACATCTACTGCGGCGCACATCTCCAGTGGCGCACATCTCCTGCTGCGCAAATCTCCTGCAGTGACCCTCCCTTGTCGCACACCCTGCGGTGCACATAAATGAAACATTTATTTACAAAAAATAATAATAATTAACTCAAATTCCTAAAAAAACTGTGCGCACACAGCCTGCGGCGCACATCTCCTGCGGCACTCATCTCCTGCGGCGCATATCTCCTGTGTACACATCTCCTGCGGTGCACATCTCCTGCTGCGCACATCTCCGCCGGTGCATATCTCTTGCGGCGCACATCCTGCGGCGAAAACACCCTGCGTTGCACATAAATGAAACATTTATTTACAAAACAATAAAAAAATAGAATCAAATTAATAAAAAAACTGCGGCACACATCTCCTGCTGCGCATATCGCCTGCGGCGCACATCTCCTGCTATGTACATCTCCTGCGACTCACATCTCCTGCGGCGCACATCTCCTGCAGTGCACATCTCCTGCTGCGCACATCTCCTGCGGTGCACATCTCTTGCGGCGCACATCCTGCGGCGCATACCCTGCGTTGCACATAAATGAAACATTTATTTACAAAAAAATTATAATAATTAACTCAAATTAATAAAAAAACTGTGCGCACACATCCTGCGGCGCAAATCTCCTGCTGCGCACATCTCCTGCATTGCAGAACATAAGATGCACATAAATAAAATTAATAAAAAAACTGTGCGCACACATCCTGCGGCGCACATCTCCTGCGTCGCACATCTCCTGCGGTGCACATCTCCTGCTATGTACATCTCCTGCGGCGCACATCTCTTGCGGCGCACATCTACTGCGTGCACATCTCCTGCGTGCACATCTACTGCGTGCACATCTACTGCGGCGCACATCTCCAGTGGCGCACATCTCCTGCTGCGCAAATCTCCTGCAGTGACCCTCCCTTGTCGCACACCCTGCGGTGCACATAAATGAAACATTTATTTACAAAAAATAATAATAATTAACTCAAATTCCTAAAAAAACTGTGCGCACACAGCCTGCGGCGCACATCTCCTGCGGCACTCATCTCCTGCGGCGCATATCTCCTGCGTACACATCTCCTGCGGTGCACATCTCCTGTTGCGCACATCTCCGCCGGTGCATATCTCTTGCGGCGCACATCCTGCGGCGAAAACACCCTGCGTTGCACATAAATGAAACATTTATTTACAAAACAATAAAAAAATAAAATCAAATTAATAAAAAAACTGCGGCACACATCTCCTGCTGCGCATATCGCCTGCGGCGCACATCTCCTGCTATGTACATCTCCTGCGACTCACATCTCCTGCGGCGCACATCTCCTGCAGTGCACATCTCCTGCTGCGCACATCTCCTGCGGTGCACATCTCTTGCGGCGCACATCCTGCGGCGCATACCCTGCGTTGCACATAAATGAAACATTTATTTACAAAAAAATTATAATAATTAACTCAAATTAATAAAAAAACTGTGCGCACACATCCTGCGGCGCAAATCTCCTGCTGCGCACATCTCCTGCATGGCAGAACATAAGATGCACATAAATAAAATTAATAAAAAAACTGTGCGCACACATCCTGCGGCGCACATCTCCTGCGGCGCACATCTCCTGCGGTGCACATCTCCTGCTGCGCACATCTCCTGCGGTGCACATCTCCGCACACATCCTGCGTCGCACATCTCCTGCGGCGCATATCTCCTGCGTACACATCTCCTGCGGTGCACATCTCATGCTGCGCACATCTCCTGCGGTGTATATCTCTTGCGGCGCACATCCTGCGGCGCACACCCTGCGTTGCACATAAATGAAAAATTTATTTACAAAAAAATTATAATAATTAACTCAAATTAATAAAAAAACTATGCGCACACATCCTGCGGCGCAAATCTCCTGCTGCACACATCTCCTGCATTGCAGAACATAAGATGCACATAAATAAAATTAATAAAAAAACTGTGCGCACACATCCTGCGGCGCACATCTCCTGCGGTGCACATCTCCTGCGGTGCACATCTCCTGCTGCGCACATATTCTGCGGTGCACATCTCCGCACACATCCTGCGGCGCACATCTCCTGCGGCACTCATCTCCTGCGGCGCATATCTCCTGCGTACACATCTCCTGCGGTGCATATCTCATGCTGAGCACATCTCCTGCGGTGTACATCTCCTGCGGTGCACATCTCCTGCTGCGCACATCTCCGGCGGTGCATATCTCTTGCGGCGCACATCCTGCGGTGCACATATCCTGCGGTGCACATCTCCTGAGGCGTACATCTCCTGCGGTGCACATCTCCTGCGGAGCACATCTCCGGCGGTGCACATCTCTTGCGGCACACATCCTGTGGCGCACACCCTTCGTTGCACATAAATGAAACATTTATTTACAAAAAATTTATAATAATTAACTCAAATTAATAAAAAAACTGTGCGCACACATCCTGCGGCGCAAATCTCCTGCTGCGCACATCTCCTGCATTGCAGAACATGCGGTGCACATAAATAAAATTAATAAAAAAACTGTGCGCACACATCCTGCGGCGCACATCTCCTGCGGCGCACATCTCCTGCGGTGCACATCTCCTGCTATGTACATCTCCTGCGGCGCACATCTCTTGCGGCGCACATCTACTGCGTGCACATCTCCTGCGTGCACATCTACTGCGTGCACATCTCCAGTGGCGCACATCTCCTGCTGCGCAAATCTCCTGCAGTGACCCTCCTTTGTCGCACACCCTGCGGTGCACATAAATGAAACATTTATTTACAAAAAATAATAATAATTAACTCAAATTCCTAAAAAAACTGTGCGCACACAGCCTGCGGCGCACATCTCCTGCGGCACTCATCTCCTGCGGCGCATATCTCCTGTGTACACATCTCCTGCGGTGCACATCTCCTGCTGCGCACATCTCCGCCGGTGCATATCTCTTGCGGCGCACATCCTGCGGCGAAAAAACCCTGCGTTGCACATAAATGAAACATTTATTTACAAAACAATAAAAAAATAGAATCAAATTAATAAAAAAACTGCGGCACACATCTCCTGCTGCGCATATCGCCTGCGGCGCACATCTCCTGCTATGTACATCTCCTGCGACTCACATCTCCTGCGGCGCACATCTCCTGCAGTGCACATCTCCTGCTGCGCACATCTCCTGCGGTGCACATCTCTTGCGGCGCACATCCTGCGGCGCATACCCTGCGTTGCACATAAATGAAACATTTATTTACAAAAAAATTATAATAATTAACTCAAATTAATAAAAAAACTGTGCGCACACATCCTGCGGCGCAAATCTCCTGCTGCGCACATCTCCTGCATTGCAGAACATAAGATGCACATAAATAAAATTAATAAAAAAACTGTGCGCACACATCCTGCGGCGCACATCTCCTGCGGCGCACATCTCCTGCGGTGCACATCTCCTGCTATGTACATCTCCTGCGGCGCACATCTCTTGCGGCGCACATCTACTGCGTGCACATCTCCTGCGTGCACATCTACTGCGTGCACATCTACTGCGGCGCACATCTCCAGTGGCGCACATCTCCTGCTGCGCAAATCTCCTGCAGTGACCCTCCCTTGTCGCACACCCTGCGGTGCACATAAATGAAACATTTATTTACAAAAAATAATAATAATTAACTCAAATTCCTAAAAAAACTGTGCGCACACAGCCTGCGGCGCACATCTCCTGCGGCACTCATCTCCTGCGGCGCATATCTCCTGTGTACACATCTCCTGCGGTGCAAATCTCCTGCTGCGCACATCTCCGCCGGTGCATATCTCTTGCGGCGCACATCCTGCGGCGAAAACACCCTGCGTTGCACATAAATGAAACATTTATTTACAAAACAATAAAAAAATAGAATCAAATTAATAAAAAAACTGCGGCACACATCTCCTGCTGCGCATATCGCCTGCGGCGCACATCTCCTGCTATGTACATCTCCTGCGACTCACATCTCCTGCGGCGCACATCTCCTGCTGCGCACATCTCCTGCGGTGCACATCTCTTGCGGCGCACATCCTGCGGCGCATACCCTGCGTTGCACATAAATGAAACATTTATTTACAAAAAAATTATAATAATTAACTCAAATTAATAAAAAAACTGTGCGCACACATCCTGCGGCGCAAATCTCCTGCTGCGCACATCTCCTGCATTGCAGAACATAAGATGCACATAAATAAAATTAATAAAAAAACTGTGCGCACACATCCTGCGGCGCACATCTCCTGCGTCGCACATCTCCTGCGGTGCACATCTCCTGCTATGTACATCTCCTGCGGCGCACATCTCTTGCGGCGCACATCTACTGCGTGCACATCTCCTGCGTGCACATTTACTGCGTGCACATCTACTGCGGCGCACATCTCCAGTGGCGCACATCTCCTGCTGCGCAAATCTCCTGCAGTGACCCTCCCTTGTCGCACACCCTGCGGTGCACATAAATGAAACATTTATTTACAAAAAATAATAATAATTAACTCAAATTCCTAAAAAAACTGTGCGCACACAGCCTGCGGCGCACATCTCCTGCGGCACTCATCTCCTGCGGCGCATATCTCCTGCGTACACATCTCCTGCGGTGCACATCTCCTGTTGCGCACATCTCCGCCGGTGCATATCTCTTGCGGCGCACATCCTGCGGCGAAAACACCCTGCGTTGCACATAAATGAAACATTTATTTACAAAACAATAAAAAAATAAAATCAAATTAATAAAAAAACTGCGGCACACATCTCCTGCTGCGCATATCGCCTGCGGCGCACATCTCCTGCTATGTACATCTCCTGCGACTCACATCTCCTGCGGCGCACATCTCCTGCAGTGCACATCTCCTGCTGCGCACATCTCCTGCGGTGCACATCTCTTGCGGCGCACATCCTGCGGCGCATACCCTGCGTTGCACATAAATGAAACATTTATTTACAAAAAAATTATAATAATTAACTCAAATTAATAAAAAAACTGTGCGCACACATCCTGCGGCGCAAATCTCCTGCTGCGCACATCTCCTGCATGGCAGAACATAAGATGCACATAAATAAAATTAATAAAAAAACTGTGCGCACACATCCTGCGGCGCACATCTCCTGCGGCGCACATCTCCTGCGGTGCACATCTCCTGCTGCGCACATCTCCTGCGGTGCACATCTCCGCACACATCCTGCGTCGCACATCTCCTGCGGCGCATATCTCCTGCGTACACATCTCCTGCGGTGCACATCTCATGCTGCGCACATCTCCTGCGGTGTATATCTCTTGCGGCGCACATCCTGCGGCGCACACCCTGCGTTGCACATAAATGAAAAATTTATTTACAAAAAAATTATAATAATTAACTCAAATTAATAAAAAAACTATGCGCACACATCCTGCGGCGCAAATCTCCTGCTGCACACATCTCCTGCATTGCAGAACATAAGATGCACATAAATAAAATTAATAAAAAAACTGTGCGCACACATCCTGCGGCGCACATCTCCTGCGGTGCACATCTCCTGCGGTGCACATCTCCTGCTGCGCACATATTCTGCGGTGCACATCTCCGCACACATCCTGCGGCGCACATCTCCTGCGGCACTCATCTCCTGCGGCGCATATCTCCTGCGTACACATCTCCTGCGGTGCATATCTCATGCTGAGCACATCTCCTGCGGTGTACATCTCCTGCGGTGCACATCTCCTGCTGCGCACATCTCCGGCGGTGCATATCTCTTGCGGCGCACATCCTGCGGTGCACATATCCTGCGGTGCACATCTCCTGAGGCGCACATCTCCTGCGGTGCACATCTCCTGCGGAGCACATCTCCGGCGGTGCACATCTCTTGCGGCACACATCCTGTGGCGCACACCCTTCGTTGCACATAAATGAAACATTTATTTACAAAAAATTTATAATAATTAACTCAAATTAATAAAAAAACTGTGCGCACACATCCTGCGGCGCAAATCTCCTGCTGCGCACATCTCCTGCATTGCAGAACATGCGGTGCACATAAATAAAATTAATAAAAAAACTGTGCGCACACATCCTGCGGCGCACATCTCCTGCGGCGCACATCTCCTGCATTGCAGAACATAAGATGCACATAAATAAAATTAATAAAAAAACTGTGCGCACACATCCTGCGGCGCACATCTCCTGCGGTGCACATCTCCTGCTATGTACATCTCCTGCGGCGCACATCTCTTGCGGCGCACATCTACTGCGTGCACATCTCCTGCGTGCACATCTACTGCGTGCACATCTACTGCGGCGCACATCTCCAGTGGCGCACATCTCCTGCTGCGCAAATCTCCTGCAGTGACCCTCCCTTGTCGCACACCCTGCGGTGCACATAAATGAAACATTTATTTACAAAAAATAATAATAATTAACTCAAATTCCTAAAAAAACTGTGCGCACACAGCCTGCGGCGCACATCTCCTGCGGCACTCATCTCCTGCGGCGCATATCTCCTGTGTACACATCTCCTGCGGTGCACATCTCCTGCTGCGCACATCTCCGCCGGTGCATATCTCTTGCGGCGCACATCCTGCGGCGAAAACACCCTGCGTTGCACATAAATGAAACATTTATTTACAAAACAATAAAAAAATAGAATCAAATTAATAAAAAAACTGCGGCACACATCTCCTGCTGCGCATATCGCCTGCGGCGCACATCTCCTGCTATGTACATCTCCTGCGACTCACATCTCCTGCGGCGCACATCTCCTGCAGTGCACATCTCCTGCTGCGCACATCTCCTGCGGTGCACATCTCTTGCGGCGCACATCCTGCGGCGCATACCCTGCGTTGCACATAAATGAAACATTTATTTACAAAAAAATTATAATAATTAACTCAAATTAATAAAAAAACTGTGCGCACACATCCTGCGGCGCAAATCTCCTGCTGCGCACATCTCCTGCATTGCAGAACATAAGATGCACATAAATAAAATTAATAAAAAAACTGTGCGCACACATCCTGCGGCGCACATCTCCTGCGTCGCACATCTCCTGCGGTGCACATCTCCTGCTATGTACATCTCCTGCGGCGCACATCTCTTGCGGCGCACATCTACTGCGTGCACATCTCCTGCGTGCACATCTACTGCGTGCACATCTACTGCGGCGCACATCTCCAGTGGCGCACATCTCCTGCTGCGCAAATCTCCTGCAGTGACCCTCCCTTGTCGCACACCCTGCGGTGCACATAAATGAAACATTTATTTACAAAAAATAATAATAATTAACTCAAATTCCTAAAAAAACTGTGCGCACACAGCCTGCGGCGCACATCTCCTGCGGCACTCATCTCCTGCGGCGCATATCTCCTGCGTACACATCTCCTGCGGTGCACATCTCCTGTTGCGCACATCTCCGCCGGTGCATATCTCTTGCGGCGCACATCCTGCGGCGAAAACACCCTGCGTTGCACATAAATGAAACATTTATTTACAAAACAATAAAAAAATAAAATCAAATTAATAAAAAAACTGCGGCACACATCTCCTGCTGCGCATATCGCCTGCGGCGCACATCTCCTGCTATGTACATCTCCTGCGACTCACATCTCCTGCGGCGCACATCTCCTGCAGTGCACATCTCCTGCTGCGCACATCTCCTGCGGTGCACATCTCTTGCGGCGCACATCCTGCGGCGCATACCCTGCGTTGCACATAAATGAAACATTTATTTACAAAAAAATTATAATAATTAACTCAAATTAATAAAAAAACTGTGCGCACACATCCTGCGGCGCAAATCTCCTGCTGCGCACATCTCCTGCATGGCAGAACATAAGATGCACATAAATAAAATTAATAAAAAAACTGTGCGCACACATCCTGCGGCGCACATCTCCTGCGGCGCACATCTCCTGCGGTGCACATCTCCTGCTGCGCACATCTCCTGCGGTGCACATCTCCGCACACATCCTGCGTCGCACATCTCCTGCGGCGCATATCTCCTGCGTACACATCTCCTGCGGTGCACATCTCATGCTGCGCACATCTCCTGCGGTGTATATCTCTTGCGGCGCACATCCTGCGGCGCACACCCTGCGTTGCACATAAATGAAAAATTTATTTACAAAAAAATTATAATAATTAACTCAAATTAATAAAAAAACTATGCGCACACATCCTGCGGCGCAAATCTCCTGCTGCACACATCTCCTGCATTGCAGAACATAAGATGCACATAAATAAAATTAATAAAAAAACTGTGCGCACACATCCTGCGGCGCACATCTCCTGCGGTGCACATCTCCTGCGGTGCACATCTCCTGCTGCGCACATATTCTGCGGTGCACATCTCCGCACACATCCTGCGGCGCACATCTCCTGCGGCACTCATCTCCTGCGGCGCATATCTCCTGCGTACACATCTCCTGCGGTGCATATCTCATGCTGAGCACATCTCCTGCGGTGTACATCTCCTGCGGTGCACATCTCCTGCTGCGCACATCTCCGGCGGTGCATATCTCTTGCGGCGCACATCCTGCGGTGCACATATCCTGCGGTGCACATCTCCTGAGGCGCACATCTCCTGCGGTGCACATCTCCTGCGGAGCACATCTCCGGCGGTGCACATCTCTTGCGGCACACATCCTGTGGCGCACACCCTTCGTTGCACATAAATGAAACATTTATTTACAAAAAATTTATAATAATTAACTCAAATTAATAAAAAAACTGTGCGCACACATCCTGCGGCGCAAATCTCCTGCTGCGCACATCTCCTGCATTGCAGAACATGCGGTGCACATAAATAAAATTAATAAAAAAACTGTGCGCACACATCCTGCGGCGCACATCTCCTGCGGCGCACATCTCCTGCATTGCAGAACATAAGATGCACATAAATAAAATTAATAAAAAAACTGTGCGCACACATCCTGCGGCGCACATCTCCTGCGGTGCACATCTCCTGCTATGTACATCTCCTGCGGCGCACATCTCTTGCGGCGCACATCTACTGCGTGCACATCTCCTGCGTGCACATCTACTGCGTGCACATCTACTGCGGCGCACATCTCCAGTGGCGCACATCTCCTGCTGCGCAAATCTCCTGCAGTGACCCTCCCTTGTCGCACACCCTGCGGTGCACATAAATGAAACATTTATTTACAAAAAATAATAATAATTAACTCAAATTCCTAAAAAAACTGTGCGCACACAGCCTGCGGCGCACATCTCCTGCGGCACTCATCTCCTGCGGCGCATATCTCCTGTGTACACATCTCCTGCGGTGCACATCTCCTGCTGCGCACATCTCCGCCGGTGCATATCTCTTGCGGCGCACATCCTGCGGCGAAAACACCCTGCGTTGCACATAAATGAAACATTTATTTACAAAACAATAAAAAAATAGAATCAAATTAATAAAAAAACTGCGGCACACATCTCCTGCTGCGCATATCGCCTGCGGCGCACATCTCCTGCTATGTACATCTCCTGCGACTCACATCTCCTGCGGCGCACATCTCCTGCAGTGCACATCTCCTGCTGCGCACATCTCCTGCGGTGCACATCTCTTGCGGCGCACATCCTGCGGCGCATACCCTGCGTTGCACATAAATGAAACATTTATTTACAAAAAAATTATAATAATTAACTCAAATTAATAAAAAAACTGTGCGCACACATCCTGCGGCGCAAATCTCCTGCTGCGCACATCTCCTGCATTGCAGAACATAAGATGCACATAAATAAAATTAATAAAAAAACTGTGCGCACACATCCTGCGGCGCACATCTCCTGCGTCGCACATCTCCTGCGGTGCACATCTCCTGCTATGTACATCTCCTGCGGCGCACATCTCTTGCGGCGCACATCTACTGCGTGCACATCTCCTGCGTGCACATCTACTGCGTGCACATCTACTGCGGCGCACATCTCCAGTGGCGCACATCTCCTGCTGCGCAAATCTCCTGCAGTGACCCTCCCTTGTCGCACACCCTGCGGTGCACATAAATGAAACATTTATTTACAAAAAATAATAATAATTAACTCAAATTCCTAAAAAAACTGTGCGCACACAGCCTGCGGCGCACATCTCCTGCGGCACTCATCTCCTGCGGCGCATATCTCCTGCGTACACATCTCCTGCGGTGCACATCTCCTGTTGCGCACGTCTCCGCCGGTGCATATCTCTTGCGGCGCACATCCTGCGGCGAAAACACCCTGCGTTGCACATAAATGAAACATTTATTTACAAAACAATAAAAAAATAAAATCAAATTAATAAAAAAACTGCGGCACACATCTCCTGCTGCGCATATCGCCTGCGGCGCACATCTCCTGCTATGTACATCTCCTGCGACTCACATCTCCTGCGGCGCACATCTCCTGCAGTGCACATCTCCTGCTGCGCACATCTCCTGCGGTGCACATCTCTTGCGGCGCACATCCTGCGGCGCATACCCTGCGTTGCACATAAATGAAACATTTATTTACAAAAAAATTATAATAATTAACTCAAATTAATAAAAAAACTGTGCGCACACATCCTGCGGCGCAAATCTCCTGCTGCGCACATCTCCTGCATGGCAGAACATAAGATGCACATAAATAAAATTAATAAAAAAACTGTGCGCACACATCCTGCGGCGCACATCTCCTGCGGCGCACATCTCCTGCGGTGCACATCTCCTGCTGCGCACATCTCCTGCGGTGCACATCTCCGCACACATCCTGCGTCGCACATCTCCTGCGGCGCATATCTCCTGCGTACACATCTCCTGCGGTGCACATCTCATGCTGCGCACATCTCCTGCGGTGTATATCTCTTGCGGCGCACATCCTGCGGCGCACACCCTGCGTTGCACATAAATGAAAAATTTATTTACAAAAAAATTATAATAATTAACTCAAATTAATAAAAAAACTATGCGCACACATCCTGCGGCGCAAATCTCCTGCTGCACACATCTCCTGCATTGCAGAACATAAGATGCACATAAATAAAATTAATAAAAAAACTGTGCGCACACATCCTGCGGCGCACATCTCCTGCGGTGCACATCTCCTGCGGTGCACATCTCCTGCTGCGCACATATTCTGCGGTGCACATCTCCGCACACATCCTGCGGCGCACATCTCCTGCGGCACTCATCTCCTGCGGCGCATATCTCCTGCGTACACATCTCCTGCGGTGCATATCTCATGCTGAGCACATCTCCTGCGGTGTACATCTCCTGCGGTGCACATCTCCTGCTGCGCACATCTCCGGCGGTGCATATCTCTTGCGGCGCACATCCTGCGGTGCACATATCCTGCGGTGCACATCTCCTGAGGCGCACATCTCCTGCGGTGCACATCTCCTGCGGAGCACATCTCCGGCGGTGCACATCTCTTGCGGCACACATCCTGTGGCGCACACCCTTCGTTGCACATAAATGAAACATTTATTTACAAAAAATTTATAATAATTAACTCAAATTAATAAAAAAACTGTGCGCACACATCCTGCGGCGCAAATCTCCTGCTGCGCACATCTCCTGCATTGCAGAACATGCGGTGCACATAAATAAAATTAATAAAAAAACTGTGCGCACACATCCTGCGGCGCACATCTCCTGCGGCGCACATCTCCTGCGGTGCACATCTCCTGCTATGTACATCTCCTGCGGCGCACATCTCTTGCGGCGCACATCTACTGCGTGCACATCTCCTGCGTGCACATCTACTGCGTGCACATCTACTGCGGCGCACATCTCCAGTGGCGCACATCTCCTGCTGCGCAAATCTCCTGCAGTGACCCTCCTTTGTCGCACACCCTGCGGTGCACATAAATGAAACATTTATTTACAAAAAATAATAATAATTAACTCAAATTCCTAAAAAAACTGTGCGCACACAGCCTGCGGCGCACATCTCCTGCGGCACTCATCTCCTGCGGCGCATATCTCCTGTGTACACATCTCCTGCGGTGCACATCTCCTGCTGCGCACATCTCCGCCGGTGCATATCTCTTGCGGCGCACATCCTGCGGCGAAAACACCCTGCGTTGCACATAAATGAAACATTTATTTACAAAACAATAAAAAAATAGAATCAAATTAATAAAAAAACTGCGGCACACATCTCCTGCTGCGCATATCGCCTGCGGCGCACATCTCCTGCTATGTACATCTCCTGCGACTCACATCTCCTGCGGCGCACATCTCCTGCAGTGCACATCTCCTGCTGCGCACATCTCCTGCGGTGCACATCTCTTGCGGCGCACATCCTGCGGCGCATACCCTGCGTTGCACATAAATGAAACATTTATTTACAAAAAAATTATAATAATTAACTCAAATTAATAAAAAAACTGTGCGCACACATCCTGCGGCGCAAATCTCCTGCTGCGCACATCTCCTGCATTGCAGAACATAAGATGCACATAAATAAAATTAATAAAAAAACTGTGCGCACACATCCTGCGGCGCACATCTCCTGCGGCGCACATCTCCTGCGGTGCACATCTCCTGCTATGTACATCTCCTGCGGCGCACATCTCTTGCGGCGCACATCTACTGCGTGCACATCTCCTGCGTGCACATCTACTGCGTGCACATCTACTGCGGCGCACATCTCCAGTGGCGCACATCTCCTGCTGCGCAAATCTCCTGCAGTGACCCTCCCTTGTCGCACACCCTGCGGTGCACATCTCCTGTTGCACACATCTCCTGCGGTGCACATCTCCGCACACATCCTGCGTCGCACATCTCCTGCGGCGCATATCTCCTGCGTACACATCTCCTGCGGTGCACATCTCATGCTGCGCACATCTCCTGCGGTGCATATCTCTTGCGGCGCACATCCTGCGGCGCACACCCTGCGTTGCACATAAATGAAAAATTTATTTACAAAAAAATTATAATAATTAACTCAAATTAATAAAAAAACTATGCGCACACATCCTGCGGCGCAAATCTCCTGCTGCACACATCTCCTGCATTGCAGAACATAAGATGCACATAAATAAAATTAATAAAAAAACTGTGCGCACACATCCTGCGGCGCACATCTCCTGCGGTGCACATCTCCTGCGGTGCACATCTCCTGCTGCGCACATATTCTGCGGTGCACATCTCCGCACACATCCTGCGGCGCACATCTCCTGCGGCACTCATCTCCTGCGGCGCATATCTCCTGCGTACACATCTCCTGCGGTGCATATCTCATGCTGAGCACATCTCCTGCGGTGTACATCTCCTGCGGTGCACATCTCCTGCTGCGCACATCTCCGGCGGTGCATATCTCTTGCGGCGCACATCCTGCGGTGCACATATCCTGCGGTGCACATCTCCTGAGGCGCACATCTCCTGCGGTGCACATCTCCTGCGGAGTACATCTCCGGCGGTGCACATCTCTTGCGGCACACATCCTGTGGCGCACACCCTTCGTTGCACATAAATGAAACATTTATTTACAAAAAATTTATAATAATTAACTCAAATTAATAAAAAAACTGTGCGCACACATCCTGCGGCGCAAATCTCCTGCTGCGCACATCTCCTGCATTGCAGAACATGCGGTGCACATAAATAAAATTAATAAAAAAACTGTGCGCGCACATCCTGCGTACACATCTCCTGCGCTGCACATCTCCTGCTGCGCACATCTCCTGCGGTGTACATCTCCTGCGGTGCAAATCTCCTGCCGTGCACATCTCCGGCGGCGGCGCACATCCTGCGGCGCACACCCTTCGTTGCACATAAATGAAACATTTATTTACAAATAAATTATAATAATTAACTCAAATTAATAAAAAAACTGTATGCACACATCCTGCGGCGCACATCTCCTGCGTGCTAATCTCCTGCGTGCACTTCTCCTGCGGTGCACATCTCCTGCGGCGCACATCTCCTGCGGTGCACATCTCCTGCTGCGCACATCTCCTGTGGTGCACATCTCCTGTTGCGCACATCTCCTGCGGTGCATATCTCTTGCGGCGCACATCCTGCGTTGCGAACCCTGCGTTGCACATAAATAAAACAGTTATTTACAAAAAAAATTAAAATTAAATCATATTAATAAAAAAACTGCGGCACACATCTCCTGCTGCGCATATCGCCTGCGGCGCACATCTCCTGCAGCGCACATCTCAAGTGGTGCACATCTCCTGCTGAGCACATCTCCTGCGGCACACATCTCCTGCTGCGCACATCTCCTGCGGTGCACATCTCCTGCTGCGCACATTTCCGGCGGTGCACATCTCTTGTGGCGCACACCCTGCGGTGCACATAAATGAAACATTTACTTACAAAAAAAAATAATAATTAACTCAAATTAATAAAAAAACTGTGCGCACTAATCCTGCAGCGCACATCTCCTGCTCTGCACATCTCCTGCTGCGCACATCTCCTGCTCTGCACATCTCCTGCTCTGCACATCTCCTGCTGCGCACATCTTCTGCGGCACACATCTCCTGCGTTGCACATCTCCTGCGTGCAGATCTCCTGCGGCGCACATCTCCTGCGGTGAACATCTCATGCTGCGCACATCTCCTGCGGTGTACATCTCCTGCGGTGCACATCTCCTGCTGCGCACATCTCCGGCGGTGCATATCTCTTGCGGCGCACATCCTGCGGCGCACATCTCCTGCGGTGCACATCTCCTGAGGCTCACATCTCCTGCGGTGCACATCTCCTGCGGTGCACATCTCCTGCTGCGCATATCGCCTGCGGCGCACATCTCCTGCTATGTACATCTCCTGCGACTCACATCTCCTGCGGCGCACATCTCCTGCAGTGCACATCTCCTGCTGCGCACATCTCCTGCGGTGCACATCTCTTGCGGCGCACATCCTGCGGCGCATACCCTGCGTTGCACATAAATGAAACATTTATTTACAAAAAAATTATAATAATTAACTCAAATTAATAAAAAAACTGTGCGCACACATCCTGCGGCGCAAATCTCCTGCTGCGCACATCTCCTGCATTGCAGAACATAAGATGCACATAAATAAAATTAATAAAAAAACTGTGCGCACACATCCTGCGGCGCACATCTCCTGCGGCGCACATCTCCTGCGGTGCACATCTCCTGTTGCGCACATCTCCTGCGGTGCACATCTCCGCACACATCCTGCGTCGCACATCTCCTGCGGCGCATATCTCCTGCGTACACATCTCCTGCGGTGCACATCTCATGCTGCGCACATCTCCTGCGGTGCATATCTCTTGCGGCGCACATCCTGCGGCGCACACCCTGCGTTGCACATAAATGAAAAATTTATTTACAAAAAAATTATAATAATTAACTCAAATTAATAAAAAAACTATGCGCACACATCCTGCGGCGCAAATCTCCTGCTGCACACATCTCCTGCATTGCAGAACATAAGATGCACATAAATAAAATTAATAAAAAAACTGTGCGCACACATCCTGCGGCGCACATCTCCTGCGGTGCACATCTCCTGCGGTGCACATCTCCTGCTGCGCACATATTCTGCGGTGCACATCTCCGCACACATCCTGCGGCGCACATCTCCTGCGGCACTCATCTCCTGCGGCGCATATCTCCTGCGTACACATCTCCTGCGGTGCATATCTCATGCTGAGCACATCTCCTGCGGTGTACATCTCCTGCGGTGCACATCTCCTGCTGCGCACATCTCCGGCGGTGCATATCTCTTGCGGCGCACATCCTGCGGTGCACATATCCTGCGGTGCACATCTCCTGAGGCGCACATCTCCTGCGGTGCACATCTCCTGCGGAGCACATCTCCGGCGGTGCACATCTCTTGCGGCACACATCCTGTGGCGCACACCCTTCGTTGCACATAAATGAAACATTTATTTACAAAAAATTTATAATAATTAACTCAAATTAATAAAAAAACTGTGCGCACACATCCTGCGGCGCAAATCTCCTGCTGCGCACATCTCCTGCATTGCAGAACATGCGGTGCACATAAATAAAATTAATAAAAAAACTGTGCGCACACATCCTGCGGCGCACATCTCCTGCGTGCCAATCTCCTGCTGCGCACATCTCCTGCGGTGCACATCTCCTGCGGTGCACATCTCCTGCGGTGCACATCTCCTGCTGCGCACATCTCCGCCGGTGCATATCTCTTGCGGCGCACATCCTGCGGCGAAAACACCCTGCGTTGCACATAAATGAAACATTTATTTACAAAAAATAATAATAATTAACTCAAATTCCTAAAAAAACTGTGCGCACACATCCTGCGGCGCACATCTCCTGCGGCACTCATCTTCTGCGGCGCATATCTCCTGCGTACACATCTCCTGCGGTGCACATCTCCTGCTGCGCACATCTCCTGCGGTGCAAATCTCCTGCCGCGCACATCTCCGGCGGCGGCGCACATCCTGCGGCGCACAACCTTCGTTGCACATAAATGAAACATTTATTTACAAATAAATTATAATAATTAACTCAAATTAATAAAAAAACTGTATGCACACCTCCTGCGGCGCACATCTCCTGCGTGCTAATCTCCTGCGTGCACTTCTCCTGCGGTGCACATCTCCTGTGGCGCACATCTCCTGCGGTGCACATCTCCTGCTGCGCACATCTCCTGCGGTGCATATCTCTTGCGGCGCACATCCTGCGTTGCGAACCCTGCGTTGCACATAAATAAAACAGTTATTTACAAAAAAAATTAAAATGAAATCATATTAATAAAAACACTGCGGCACACATCTCCTACTGCGCATATCGCCTGCGGCGCACATCTCCTGCAGCGCACATCTCAAGTGGTGCACATCTCCTGCTGAGCACATCTCCTGCGGCACACATCTCCTGCTGCGCACATCTCCTGCGGTGCACATCTCCTGCTGCGCACATTTCCGGCGGTGCACATCTCTTGCGGCGCACACCCTGCGGTGCACATAAATGAAACATTTACTTACAAAAAAAAAATAATAATTAACTCAAATTAATAAAAAAACTGTGCGCACTAATCCTGCAATACACATCTCCTGCTCTGCACATCTCCTGCTGCGCAGATCTCCTGCTCTGCACATCTCCTGTGATGCACATCTCCTGCTGCGCACATCTTCTGCGGCACACATCTCCTGCGGTGCACATCTCCTGCTGCGCACATCTCCTGCGGTGCACATCTCTTGCGGCGCACATCCTGCGGCGCACACCCTGCGGTGCACATAAATGAAACATTTATTTACAAAAAAATATTATTACATCAAATTAATGAAAAAACTGTGTGCACACATCCTGCTGCGCACATCTCCTGCTGTGCACATCTCCTGCGTTGCACATCTCCTGCGTGCAGATCTCCTGCGGCGCACATCTCCTGCGGTGCACATCTCCGGTGGCGCATATCGCCTGCGGCGCACATCTCCTGCTTTGTACATCTCCTGCGGCGCACATCTCCTGCGTGCACATCTCCTGCTATGTACATCTCCTGCGGCGCACATCTCCTGCGGCGCACATCTCCTGCGTGCACATCTCCTGCGTGCACATCGCCTGCGGTGCACATCTCCAGTGGTGCAGATCTCCTGCTGCGCAAATCTCCTGCAGTGACCCTCCCTCGTCGCACACCCTGCGGTGCACATAAATGAAACATTTATTTACAAAAAATAATAATAATTAACTCAAATTCCTAAAAAAACTGTGCGCACACATCCTGCGGCGCACATCTCCTGCGGCACTCATCTCCTGCGGTGCATATCTCCTGCGTACACATCTCCTGCGGTGCACATCTCCTGCGGTGCACATCTCCTGCTGCGCACATCTCCGGCGGTGCACATCTCTTGCAGCACTCATCCTGTGGCGCACACCCTTCGTTGCACATAAATGAAACATTTATTTACAAAAAATTTATAATAATTAACTCAAATTAATAAAAAAACTGTGCGCACACATCCTGCGGCGCACATCTCCTGCGGTGCACATCTCCTGCGGCGCACATCTCCTGCGGTGCACATCTCCTGCTGCGCACATCTCCTGCGGTGCACATCTCCGCACACATCCTGCGGCGCACATCTCCTGCGGCACTCATCTCCTGCGGCGCATATCTCCTGCGTACACATCTCCTACGGTGCACATCTCCTGCTGCGCACATCTCCTGCGGTGTACATCTCCTGCGGTGCACATCTCCTGCTGTGCACATCTCCGGCGGTGCATATCTCTTGCGTTGCACATCCTGCGGCGCACACCCTTCGTTGCACATAAATGAAACATTTATTTACAAATAAATTATAATAATTAACTCAAATTAATAAAAAAACTGTGCGCACACATCCTGCGGCGCACATCTCCTGCGTGCTAATCTCCTGCGTGCACTTCTCCTGCGGTGCACATCTCCTGCGGTGCACATCTCCTGCTGCGCACATCTCCTGTGGTGCACATCTCCTGTTGCGCACATCTCCTGTGGTGCATATCTCTTGCGGCGCACATCCTGCGTTGCGAACCCTGCGTTGCACATAAATAAAACAGTTATTTACAAAAAAAATTAAAATTAAATCATATTAATAAAAAAACTGCGGCACACATCTCCTGCTGCGCATATCGCCTGCGGCGCACATCTCCTGCAGCGCACATCTCAAGTGGTGCACATCTCCTGCTGAGCACATCTCCTGCGGCACACATCTCCTGCTGCGCACATCTCCTGCTGCGCACATTTCCGGCGGTGCACATCTCTTGTGGCGCACACCCTGCGGTGCACATAAATGAAACATTTACTTACAAAAAAAAATAATAATTAACTCAAATTAATAAAAAAACTGTGCGCACTAATCCTGCAGCGCACATCTCCTGCTCTGCACATCTCCTGCTGCGCACATCTCCTGCTCTGCACATCTCCTGCTCTGCACATCTCCTGCTGCGCACATCTTCTGCGGCACACATCTCCTGCGTTGCACATCTCCTGCGTGCAGATCTCCTGCGGCGCACATCTCCTGCGGTGAACATCTCATGCTGCGCACATCTCCTGCGGTGTACATCTCCTGCGGTGCACATCTCCTGCTGTGCACATCTCCGGCGGTGCATATCTCTTGCGGCGCACATCCTGCGGCGCACATCTCCTGCGGTGCACATCTCCTGAGGCTCACATCTCCTGCGGTGCACATCTCCTGCGGTGCACATCTCCTGCTGCGCACATCTCCGGCGGTGCACATCTCTTGCGGCACACATCCTGTGGCGCACACCCTTCGTTGCACATAAATGAAACATTTATTTACAAAAAATTTAAAATAATTAACTCAAATTAATAAAAAAACTGTGCGCACACATCCTGCGGCGCAAATCTCCTGCTGCGCACATCTCCTGCATTGCAGAACATAAGATGCACATAAATAAAATTAATAAAAAAACTGTGCGCACACATCCTGCGGCGCACATCTCCTGCGGCGCACATCTCCTGCGGCGCACATCTCCTGCGTGCACATCTCCTGCGTGCACATCTCCTGCGGTGCACATCTCCTGCTATGTACATCTCCTGCGGCGCACATCTCCTGCGGCGCACATCTCCTGCGTGCACATCTCCTGCTATGTACATCTCCTGCGGCACACATCTCCTGCGGCACTCATCTCCTGCGGCGCATATCTCCTGCGTACACATCTCCTGCGGTGCACATCTCCTGCTGCGCACATCTCCTGCGGTGTACATCTCCTGCGGTGCACATCTCCTGCCGCGCACATCTCCGGCGGCGGTGCACATCCTGCGGCGCACACCCTTCGTTGCACATAAATGAAACATTTATTTACAAATAAATTATAATAATTAACTCAAATTAATAAAAACACTGTGCGCACACATCCTGCGGCACACATCTCCTGCGTGCTAATCTCCTGCGTGCACTTCTCCTGCGGTGCACATCTCCTGCGGAGCACATCTCCTGCGGTGCACATCTCCTGCTGCGCACATCTCCTGTGGTGCACATCTCCTGTTGCGCACATCTCCTGCGGTGCATATCTCTTGCGGCGCACGTCCTGCGTTGCGAACCCTGCGTTGCACATAAATAAAACAGTTATTTACAAAAAAATTAAAATTAAATCATATTAATAAAAAAACTGCGGCACACATCTCCTGCTGCGCATATCGCCTGCGGCGCACATCTCCTGCAGCGCACATCTCAAGTGGTGCACATCTCCTGCTGAGCACATCTCCTGCGGCACACATCTCCTGCTGCGCACATCTCCTGCGGTGCACATCTCCTGCTGCGCACATTTCCGGCGGTGCACATCTCTTGCGGCGCACACCCTGCGGTGCACATAAATGAAACATTTACTTACAAAAAAAAAATAATAATTAACTCAAATTAATAAAAAAACTGTGCGCACTAATCCTGCAACGCACATCTCCTGCTCTGCACATCTCCTGCTGCGCACATCTCCTGCTCTGCACATCTCCTGTGACGCACATCTCCTGCTGCGCACATCTTCTGCGGCACACATCTCCTGCGGTGCACATCTCCTGCTGCGCACATCTCCTGCAGTGCACATCTCTTGCGGCGCACATCCTGCGGCGCACACCCTGCGGTGCACATAAATGAAACATTTGTTTACAAAAAAATATTATTACATCAAATTAATAAAAAAACTGTGTGCACACATCCTGCTGCGCACATCTCCTGCTGTGCACATCTCCTGCGTTGCACATCTCCTGCGTGCAGATCTCCTGCGGCGCACATCTCCTGCGTTGCACATCTCCTGCTGTGCACATCTCCTGCGGTGTACATCTCCTGCGGTGCACATCTCCTGCCGCGCACATCTCCGGCGGCAGTGCACATCCTGCGGCGCACACCCTTCGTTGCACATAAATGAAACATTTATTTACAAATAAATTATAATAATTAACTCAAATTAATAAAAAAACTGTGCGCACACATCCTGCGGCGCACATCTCCTGCGGCGCACATCTCCTGCGGTGCACATCTCCTGCTGCGCACATCTCCTGCGGTGCACATCTCCGGACACATCCTGCGTCGCACATCTCCTGCGGCGCATATCTCCTGCGTACACATCTCCTGCGGTGCACATCTCATGCTGCGCACATCTCCTGCGGTGCATATCTCTTGCGGCGCACATCCTGCGGCGCACACCCTGCGTTGCACATAAATGAAACATTTATTTACAAAAAAATTATAATAATTAACTCAAATTAATAAAAAAACTATGCGCACACATCCTGCGGCGCAAATCTCCTGCTGCGCACATCTCCTGCATTGCAGAACATAAGATGCACATAAATAAAATTAATTAAAAAAACTGTGCGCACACATCCTGCGGCGCACATCTCCTGCGGTGCACATCTCCTGCGGTGCACATCTCCTGCTGCGCACATATTCTGCGGTGCACATCTCCGCACACATCCTGCGGTGCACATCTCCTGCGGCACTCATCTCCTGCGGCGCATATCTCCTGCGTACACATCTCCTGCGGTGCACATCTCATGCTGAGCACATCTCCTGCGGTGTACATCTCCTGCGGTGCACATCTCCTGCTGCGCACATCTCCGGCGGTGCATATCTCTTGCGGCGCACATCCTGCGGCGCACATATCCTGCGGTGCACATCTCCTGAGGCGCACATCTCCTGCGGTGCAAATCTCCTGCGGAGCACATCTCCTGCGGAGCACATCTCCGGCGGTGCACATCTCTTGCGGCACACATCCTGCCGCGCACATCTCCGGCGGCGGTGCACATCCTGCGGCGCACACCCTTCGTTGCACATAAATGAAACATTTATTTACAAATAAATTATAATAATTAACTCAAATTAATAAAAAAACTGTGCGCACACATCCTGCGGCGCACATCTCCTGCGTGCTAATCTCCTGCGTGCACTTCTCCTGCGGTGCACATCTCCTGCGGAGCACATCTCCTGCGGTGTACATCTCCTGCGGTGCACATCTCCTGCCGCGCACATCTCCGGCGGCGGTGCACATCCTGCGGCGCACATCTCCTGCGTGCACATCTCCTGCTATGTACATCTCCTGCTGCGCACATCTCCTGCATTGCAGAACATAATATGCACATGAATAAAATTAATAAAAAAACTGTGCGCACACATCCTGCGGCGCACATCTCCTGCGGTGCACATCTCCTGCGGTGCACATCTCCTGCTGCGCACATATTCTGCGGTGCACATCTCTGCACACATCCTGCGGCGCACATCTCCTGCGGCACTCATCTCCTGCGGCGCATATCTCCTGCGTACACATCTCCTGCGGTGCACATCTCATGCTGAGCACATCTCCTGCGGTGTACATCTCCTGCGGTGCACATCTCCTGCTGCGCACATCTCCGGCGGTGCATATCTCTTGCGGCGCACATCCTGCGGCGCACATATCCTGCGGTGCACATCTACTGAGGCGCACATCTCCTGCAGTGCAAATCTCCTGCGGAGCACATCTCCTGCTTTGTACATCTCCTGCGGCGCACATGTCCTGCGTGCAAATCTCCTGCTATAGACATCTCCTGCGGCGCACATCTCCTGCGGCGCACATCTCCTGCGTGCACATCTCCTGCGTGCACATCTCCTGCGGTGCACATCTCCAGTGGCGCACATCTCCTGCGGTGCACATCTTCTGCTGCGCACATCTCCTGTGGTGCACATCTCCTGCGGCACTCATCTCCTGCGACGCATATCTCCTGCGTACACATCTCCTGCGGTGCACATCTCCTGCTGCGCACATCTCCGCCGGTGCATTTCTCTTGCGGCGCACCTCCTGCGGCGCACACCCTGCGTTGCACATAAATGAAACATTTATTTACAAAAAATAAAAAAATAAAATCAAATTAATAAAAAATCTGCGGCACACATCTCCTGCTGCGCATATCGCCTGCGGCGCACATCTCCTGCTATGTACATCTCCTGCGACTCACATCTCCTGCGGCGCACATCTCTTGCGGCGCACATCCTGCGGCGCACACCCTGCGTTGCACATAAATGAAACATTTATTTAAAAAGAAAATTATAATAATTAACTCAAATTAATAAAAAAACTGTGCGCACACATCATGCGGCGCAAATCTCCTGCTGCGCACATCTCCAGCATTGCAGAACATAAGATGCACATAAATAAAATTAATAAAAAAACTGTGCGCACACATCCTGCGGCGCACATCTCCTGCGGCGCACATCTCCTGCGGCGCACATCTCAAGTGGTGCACATCTCCTGCTGAGCACATCTCCTGCGGCACACATCTCCTGCTGCGCACATCTCCTGCGGTGCACATCTCCTGCTGCGCACATTTCCGGCAGTGCACATCTCTTGCGGCGCACACCCTGCGGTGCACATAAATGAAACATTTACTTACAAAAAAAAAATAATAATTAACTCAAATTAATAAAAAAACTGTGCGCACTAATCGTGCAACGCACATCTCCTGCTCTGCAAATCTCCTGCTGCGCACATCTCCTGCTCTGCACATCTCCTGTGACGCACATCTCCTGCTGCGCACATCTTCTGCGGCACACATCTCCTGCGGTGCACATCTCCTGCTGCGCACATCTCCTGCAGTGCACATCTCTTGCGTACACATCCTGCGGCGCAAATCTCCTGCTGCGCACATCTCCTGCATTGCAGAACATAAGATGCACATAAATAAAATTAATAAAAAAACTGTGCGCACACATCCTGCGGCGCACATCTCCTGCGGCGCACATCTCCTGCGGTGCACATCTCCTGCTATGTACATCTCCTGCGGTGCACATTTCCTGCGGCGCACATCTACTGCGTGCACATCTCCTGCTATGTACATCTCCTGCGGCGCACATCTCCTGCGGCGCACATCTCCTGCGTGCACATCTCCTGCGCGCACATCTCCTGCTGCGCAAATCTCCTGCAGTGACCCTCCCTCGTCGCACACCCTGCGGTGCACATAAATGAAACATTTATTTACAAAAAATAATAATAATTAACTCAAATTCCTAAAAAAACTGTGCGCACACATCCTGCGGCGCACATCTCTTGCGGCACTCATCTCCTGCGGCGCATATCTCCTGCGTACACATCTCCTGCGGTGCATATCTCCTGCTGCGCACATCTCCGCCGGTGCATATCTCTTGCGGCGCACCTCCTGCGGCGCACACCCTGCGTTGCACATAAATGAAACATTTATTTACAAAAAAATAAAAAAATCAAATCAAATTAATAAAAAAACTGCGGCACACATCTCCTGCTGCGCATATCGCCTGCGGCGCACATCTCCTGCTATGTACATCTCCTGCGACTCACATCTCCTGCGGCGCACATCTCCTGCAGTGCACATCTCCTGCTGCGCACATCTCCTGCGGTGCACATCTCTTGCGGCGCACATCCTGCGGCGCACACCCTGCGTTGCACATAAATGAAACATTTATTTAAAAAGAAAATTATAATAATTAACTCAAATTAATAAAAAAACTGTGCGCACACATCCTGCGGCGCAAATCTCCTGCTGCGCACATCTCCTGCATTGCAGAACATAAGATGCACATAAATAAAATTAATAAAAAAACTGTGCGCACACATCCTGCGGCGCACATCTCCTGCGGCGCACATCTCCTGCGTGCACATCTCCTGCTATGTACATCTCCTGCGGCTCACATCTCCTGCGGCGCACATCTCCTGCGTGCACATCTCCTGCGTGCACATCTCCTGCGGTGCACATCTCCTGCTATGTACATCTCCTGCGGCGCACATCTCCTGCGGCGCACATCTCCTGCTATGTACATCTCCTGCGGCGCACATCTCCTGCGGCGCACATGTCCTGCGTGCACATCTCCTGCGTGCACATCTCCTGCGGTGCACATCTCCAGTGGCGCACATCTCCTGCTGCGCAAATCTCCTGCAGTGACCCTCCCTCGTCGCACACCCTGCGGTGCACATAAATGAAACATTTATTTATAAAAAATAATAATAATTAACTCAAATTCCTAAAAAAACTGTGCGCACACATCCTGCGGCGCACATCTCCTGCGGCACTCATCTCCTGCGGCGCATATCTCCTGCGTACACATCTCCTGCGGTGCACATCTCCTGCTGAGCACATCTCCTGCGGTGTACATCTCCTGCGGTGCACATCTCCTGCCGCGCACATCTCCGGCGGCGGTGCACATCCTGCGGCGCACACCCTTCGTTGCACATAAATGAAACATTTATTTACAAATAAATTATAATAATTAACTCAAATTAATAAAAAAACTGTGCGCACACATCCTGCGGCGCACATCTCCTGCGTGCTAATCTCCTGCGTGCACTTCCCCTGCGGTGCACATCTCCTGCGGAGCACATTTCCTGCGGTGCACATCTCCTGCTGCGCACATCTCCTGTGGTGCACATCTCCTGTTGCACACATCTCCTGCGGTGCATATCTCTTGCGGCGCACATCCTGCGTTGCGAACCCTGCGTTGCACATAAATAAAACAGTTATTTACAAAAAAATTAAAATTAAATCATATTAATAAAAAAACTGCGGCACACATCTCCTGCTGCGCATATCGCCTGCGGCGCACATCTCCTGCAGCGCACATCTCAAGTGGTGCACATCTCCTGCTGAGCACATCTCCTGCGGCACACATCTCCTGCTGCGCACATCTCCTGCGGTGCACATCTCCTGCGGCGCACATCTCCTGCGGCGCACATCTCCTGCTATGTACATCTCCTGCGGCGCACATCTTCTGCGGCGCACATCTCCTGCGGCGCACATCTCCTGCGTGCACATCTCCTGCGTGCACATCTCCTGCGGTGCACATCTCCTGCTATGTACATCTCCTGCGGCGCACATCTCCTGCGGCGCACATCTCCTGCGTGCACATCTCCTGCGTGCACATCTCCTGCGGCGCACATCTCCAGTGGCGCACATCTCCTGCTGCGCAAATCTCCTGCAGTGACCCTCCCTCGTCGCACACCCTGCGGTGCACATAAATGAAACATTTATTTACAAAAAATAATAATTATTAACTCAAATTCCTAAAAAAACTGTGCGCACACATCCTGCGGCGCACATCTCCTGCGGCACTCATCTCCTGCGGTGCATATCTCCTGCGTACACATCTCCTGCGGTGCACATCTCCTGCTGCGCACATCTCCTGCGGTGTACATCTCCTGCGGTGCACATCTCCTGCCGCGCACATCTCCGGCGGCAGTGCACATCCTGCGGCGCACACCCTTCGTTGCACATAAATAAAACATTTATTTACAAATAACTTATAATAATTAACTCAAATTAATAAAAAAACTGTGCGCACACATCCTGCGGCGCACATCTCCTGCGTGCTAATCTCCTGCGTGCACTTCTCCTGCGGTGCACATCTCCTGCGGCGCACATCTCCTGCTGCGCACATCTCGTGCGGTGCACATCTCTTGCGGCGCACATCCTGCGGCGCACACCCTGCGGTGCACATAAATGAAACATTTATTTACAAAAAATAATAATAATTAACTCAAATTCCTAAAAAAACTGTGCGCACACAGCCTGCGGCGCACATCTCCTGCGGTGCACATCTCCGGTGGCGCATATCGCCTGCGGCGCACATCTCCTGCTTTGTACATCTCCTGCGGCGCACATGTCCTGCGTGCACATCTCCTGCTATGTACATCTCCTGCGGCGCACATCTCCTGCGGCGCACATCTCCTGCGTGCACATCTCCTGCGTGCACATCTCCTGCGGTGCACATCTCCAGTGGCGCACATCTCCTGCAGTGACCCTCCCTCGTCGCACACCCTGCGGTGCACATAAATGAAACATTTATTTACAAAAAATAATAATAATTAACTCAAATTCCTAAAAAAACTGTGCGCACACAGCCTGCGGCGCACATCTCCTGCGGCACTCATCTCCTGCGACGCATATCTCCTGCGTACACATCTCCTGCGGTGCACATCTCCTGCTGCGCACATCTCCGCCGGTGCATATCTCTTGCGGCGCACCTCCTGTGGCTCACACCCTGCGTTGCACATAAATGAAACATTTATTTACAAAAAAATAAAAAAATCAAATCAAATTAATAAAAAAACTGCGGCACACATCTCCTGCTGCGCATATCGCCTGCGGCGCACATCTCCTGCTATGTACATCTCCTGCGACTCACATCTCCTGCGGCGCACATCTCCTGCAGTGCACATCTCCTGCTGCGCACATCTCCTGCAGTGCACATCTCCTGCTGCGCACATCTCCTGCGGTGCACATCTCTTGCGGCGCACATCCTGCGGCGCACAGCCTGCGTTGCACATAAATGAAACATTTTTTTAAAAAGAAGATTATAATAATTAACTCAAATTAATAAAAAAACTGTGCGCACACATCCTGCGGCGCAAATCTCCTGCTGCGCACATCTCCTGCATTGCAGAACATAAGATGCACATAAATAAAATTAATAAAAAAACTGTGCGCACACATCCTGCGGCGCACATCTCCTGCGGCGCACATCTCCTGCGGTGCACATCTCCTGCTATGTACATCTCCTGCGGCGCACATCTCCTGCGGCGCACATCTCCTGCGTGCACATCTCCTGCTATGTACATCTCCTGCGGCGCACATCTCCTGCGGCGCACATCTCCTGCGTGCACATCTCCTGCGTGCACATCTCCTGCGGTGCACATCTCCTGCTATGTACATCTCCTGCGGTGCACATCTCCTGCTATGTACATCTCCTGCGGTGCACATCTCTTGCGGCGCACGTCCTGCGGCGCACACCCTGCGGTGCACATAAATAAAACATTTATTTACAAAAAAATATTATTACATCAAATTAATAAAAAACTGTGTGCAACCATCCTGCTGCGCACATCTCCTGCTGTGCACATCTCCTGCGTTGCACATCTCCTGCGTGCAGATCTCCTGCGGCGCACATCTCCTGCGGTGCACATCTCCGGTGGCGCATATCGCCTGCGGCGCACATCTCCTACTTTGTACATCTCCTGCGGCGCACATCTCCTGCGTGCACGTCTCCTGCTATGTACATCTCCTGCGGCGCACATCTCCTGCGGCGCACATCTCCTGCGTGCACATCTCCTGCGGCGCACATCTCCAGTGGCGCACATCTCCTGCTGCGCAAATCTCCTGCAGTGACCCTCCCTCGTCGCACACCCTGCGGTGCACATTAATGAAACATTTATTTACAAAAAATAATAATAATTAACTCAAATTCCTAAAAAAACTGTGCGCACACAGCCTGCGGCGCACATCTCCTGCTATGTACATCTCCTGCGACTCACATCTCCTGCGGCGCACATCTCCTGCAGTGCACATCTCCTGCTGCGCACATCTCCTGCGGTGCACATCTCTTGCGGCGCACATCCTGCGGCGCACACCCTGCGTTGCACATAAATGAAACATTTATTTACAAAAAAATTATAATAATTAACTCAAATTAATAAAAAAACTGTGCGCACACATCCTGCGGCGCAAATCTCCTGCTGCGCACATCTCCTGCATTGCAGAACATAAGATGCACATAAATAAAATTAATAAAAAAACTGTGCGCACACATCCTGCGGCGCACATCTCCTGCGGTGCACATCTCCTGCGGTGCACATCTCCTGCTGCGCACATATTCTGCGGTGCACATCTCCGCACACATCCTGCGGCGCATATCTCCTGCGTACACATCTCCTGCGGTGCACATCTCATGCTGAGCACATCTCCTGCGGTGTACATCTCCTGCGGTGCACATCTCCTGCTGCGCACATCTCCGGCGGTGCATATCTCTTGCGGCGCACATCCTGCGGCGCACATATCCTGCGGCGCACATCTCCTGCGGCACTCATCTCCTGCGGCGCATATCTCCTGCGTACACATCTCCTGCGGTGCACATCTCATGCTGAGCACATCTCCTGCGGTGTACATCTCCTGCGGTGCACATCTCCTGCTGCGCACATCTCCGGCGGTGCATATCTCTTGCGGCGCACATCCTGCGGCGCACATATCCTGCGGTGCACATCTCCTGAGGCGCACATCTCCTGCGGTGCAAATCTCCTGCGGAGCACATCTCCTGCGGAGCACATCTCCGGCGGTGCACATCTCTTGCGGCACACATCCTGTGGCGCACACCCTTCGTTGCACATAAATGAAACATTTATTTACAAAAAATTTATAATAATTAACTCAAATTAATAAAAAAACTGTGCGCACACATCCTGCGGCGCAAATCTCCTGCTGCGCACATCTCCTGCATTGCAGAACATGCGGTGCACATAAATAAAATTAATAAAAAAACTGTGCGCACACATCCTGCGGCGCACATCTCCTGCGTGCCAATCTCCTGCTGCGCACATCTCCTGCGGTGCACATCTCCTGCGGTGCACATCTCCTGCTGCGCACATCTCCTGCGGTGCACATCTCCGCACACATCCTGCGGCGCACATCTTCTGCGGCACTCATCTCCTGCGGCGCATATCTCCTGCGTACACATCTCCTGCGGTGCACATCTCCTGCTGCGCACATCTCCTGCTATGTACATCTCCTGCGGCGCACATCTCCTGCGGCGCACTTCTCCTGCGTGCACATCTCCTGCGTGCACATCTCCTGCGGTGCACATCTCCAGTGGCGCACATCTCCTGCTGCGCAAATCTCCTGCAGTGACCCTCCCTCGTCGCACACCCTGCGGTGCACATAAATGAAACATTTATTTACAAAAAATAATAATAATTAACTCAAATTCCTAAAAAAACTGTGCGCACACATCCTGCGGCGCACATCTCCTGCGGCACTCATCTCCTGCGGCGCATATCTCCTGCGTACACATCTCCTGCGGTGCACATCTCCTGCTGCGCACATCTCCTGCGGTGCAAATCTCCTGCCGCGCACATCTCCGGCGGCGGCGCACATCCTGCGGCGCACACCCTTCGTTGGACATAAATGAAACATTTATTTACAAATAAATTATAATAATTAACTCAAATTAATAAAAAAACTGTATGCACACATCCTGCGGCGCACATCTCCTGCGTGCTAATCTCCTGCGTGCACTTCTCCTGCGGTGCACATCTCCTGCGGCGCACATCTCCTGCTGCGCACATCTCCTGCTGCGCACATCTCCTGCGGTGCATATCTCTTGCGGCGCACATCCTGCGTTGCGAACCCTGCGTTGCACATAAATAAAACAGTTATTTACAAAAAAAATTAAAATGAAATCATATTAATAAAAACACTGCGGCACACATCTCCTACTGCGCATATCGCCTGCGGCGCACATCTCCTGCAGCGCACATCTCAAGTGGTGCACATCTCCTGCTGAGCACATCTCCTGCGGCACACATCTCCTGCTGCGCACATCTCCTGCGGTGCACATCTCCTGCTGCGCACATTTCCGGCGGTGCACATCTCTTGCGGCGCACACCCTGCGGTGCACATAAATGAAACATTTACTTACAAAAAAAAATAATAATTAACTCAAATTAATAAAAAAACTGTGCGCACTAATCCTGCAATACACATCTCCTGCTCTGCACATCTCCTGCTGCGCAGATCTCCTGCTCTGCACATCTCCTGTGATGCACATCTCCTGCTGCGCACATCTTCTACGGCACACATCTCCTGCGGTGCACTTCTCTTGCGGCGCACATCCTGCGGCGCACACCCTGCGGTGCACATAAATGAAACATTTATTTACAAAAAAATATTATTACATCAAATTAATGAAAAAACTGTGTGCACACATCCTGCTGCGCACATCTCCTGCTGTGCACATCTCCTGCATTGCACATCTCCTGCGTGCAGATCTCCTGCGGCGCACTTCTCCTGCGGTGCACATCTCCGGTGGCGCATATCGCCTGCGGCGCACATCTCCTGCTTTGTACATCTCCTACGTGCACATCTCCTGCGTGCACATCGCCTGCGGTGCACATCTCCAGTGGCGCAGATCTCCTGCTGCGCAAATCTCCTGCAGTGACCCTCCCTCGTCGCACACCCTGCGGTGCACATAAATGAAACATTTATTTACAAAAAATAATAATAATTAACTCAAATTCCTAAAAAAACTGTGCGCACACATCCTGCGGCGCACATCTCCTGCGGCACTCATCTCCTGCGGTGCATATCTCCTGCGTACACATCTCCTGCGGCGCACATCTCCTGCGGTGCACATCTCCTGCTGCGCAAATCTCCGGCGGTGCACATCTCTTGCGGCGCACATCCTGCGGCGCACACCCTTCGTTGCACATGAATGAAACATTTATTTACAATAAAATTATAATAATTAACTCAAATTAATAAAAAAACTGTGCGCACACATCCTGTGGCGCAAATCTCCTGCTGCGCACATCTCCTGCATTGCAGAACATGCAGTGCACATAAATAAAATTAATAAAAAAACTGTGCGCACACATCCTGCGGCGCACATCTCCTGCGGCGCACATCTCCTGCGGTGCACATCTCCTGCTGCGCACATCTCCTGCGGTGCACATCTCCGCACACATCCTGCGTCGCACATCTCCTGCGGCGCATATCTCCTGCGTACACATCTCCTGCGGTGCACATCTCATGCTGCGCACATCTCCTGCGGTGTACATCTCCTGCGGTGCACATCTCCTGCTGCGCACATCTCCGGCGGTGCATATCTCTTGCGGCGCACATCCTGCGGCGCACATATCCTGCGGCGCACATCTCCTGCGGCACTCATCTCCTGCGGCGCATATCTCCTGCGTACACATCTCCTGCGGTGCACATCTCATGCTGAGCACATCTCCTGCGGTGTACATCTCCTGCGGTGCACATCTCCTGCTGCGCACATCTCCGGCGGTGCATATCTCTTGCGGCGCACATCCTGCGGCGCACATATCCTGCGGTGCACATCTCCTGAGGCGCACATCTCCTGCGGTGCAAATCTCCTGCGGAGCACATCTCCTGCGGAGCACATCTCCGGCGGTGCACATCTCTTGCGGCACACATCCTGTGGCGCACACCCTTCGTTGCACATAAATGAAACATTTATTTACAAAAAATTTATAATAATTAACTCAAATTAATAAAAAAACTGTGCGCACACATCCTGCGGCGCAAATCTCCTGCTGCGCACATCTCCTGCATTGCAGAACATGCGGTGCACATAAATAAAATTAATAAAAAAACTGTGCGCACACATCCTGCGGCGCACATCTCCTGCGTGCCAATCTCCTGCTGCGCACATCTCCTGCGGTGCACATCTCCTGCGGTGCACATCTCCTGCGGTGCACATCTCCTGCTGCGCACATCTCCTGCGGTGCACATCTCCGCACACATCCTGCGGCGCACATCTTCTGCGGCACTCATCTCCTGCGGCGCATATCTCCTGCGTACACATCTCCTGCGGTGCACATCTCCTGCTGCGCACATCTCCTGCTATGTACATCTCCTGCGGCGCACATCTCCTGCGGCGCACTTCTCCTGCGTGCACATCTCCTGCGTGCACATCTCCTGCGGTGCACGTCTCCAGTGGCGCACATCTCCTGCTGCGCAAATCTCCTGCAGTGACCCTCCCTCGTCGCACACCCTGCGGTGCACATAAATGAAACATTTATTTACAAAAAATAATAATAATTAACTCAAATTCCTAAAAAAACTGTGCGCACACATCCTGCGGCGCACATCTCCTGCGGCACTCATCTCCTGCGGCGCATATCTCCTGCGTACACATCTCCTGCGGTGCACATCTCCTGCTGCGCACATCTCCTGCGGTGCAAATCTCCTGCCGCGCACATCTCCGGCGGCGGCGCACATCCTGCGGCGCACACCCTTCGTTGCACATAAATGAAACATTTATTTACAAATAAATTATAATAATTAACTCAAATTAATAAAAAAACTGTATGCACACATCCTGCGGCGCACATCTCCTGCGTGCTAATCTCCTGCGTGCACTTCTCCTGCGGTGCACATCTCCTGCGGCGCACATCTCCTGCTGCGCACATTTCCGGCGGTGCACATCTCTTGCGGCGCACACCCTGCGGTGCACATAAATGAAACATTTACTTACAAAAAAAAAATAATAATTAACTCAAATTAATAAAAAAACTGTGCGCACTAATCCTGCAATACACATCTCCTGCTCTGCACATCTCCTGCTGCGCAGATCTCCTGCTCTGCACATCTCCTGTGATGCACATCTCCTGCTGCGCACATCTTCTGCGGCACACATCTCCTGCGGTGCACATCTCTTGCGGCGCACATCCTGCGGCGCACACCCTGCGGTGCACATAAATGAAACATTTATTTACAAAAAAATATTATTACATCAAATTAATGAAAAAACTGTGTGCACACATCCTGCTGCGCACATCTCCTGCTGTGCACATCTCCTGCATTGCACATCTCCTGCGTGCAGATCTTTTGCGGCGCACTTCTCCTGCGGTGCACATCTCCGGTGGCGCATATCGCCTGCGGCGCACATCTCCTGCTTTGTACATCTCCTGCGTGCACATCTCCTGCGTGCACATCGCCTGCGGTGCACATCTCCAGTGGCGCAGATCTCCTGCTGCGCAAATCTCCTGCAGTGACCCTCCCTCGTCGCACACCCTGCGGTGCACATAAATGAAACATTTATTTACAAAAAATAATAATAATTAACTCAAATTCCTAAAAAAACTGTGCGCACACATCCTGCGGCGCACATCTCCTGCGGCACTCATGTCCTGCGGTGCATATCTCCTGCGTACACATCTCCTGCGGCGCACATCTCCTGCGGTGCACATCTCCTGCTGCGCAAATCTCCGGCGGTGCACATCTCTTGCGGCGCACATCCTGCGGCGCACACCCTTCGTTGCACATGAATGAAACATTTATTTACAATAAAATTATAATAATTAACTCAAATTAATAAAAAAACTGTGCGCACACATCCTGTGGCGCAAATCTCCTGCTGCGCACATCTCCTGCATTGCAGAACATGCAGTGCACATAAATAAAATTAATAAAAAAACTGTGCGCACACATCCTGCGGCGCACATCTCCTGCGGCGCACATCTCCTGCGGTGCACATCTCCTGCTGCGCACATCTCCTGCGGTGCACATCTCCGCACACATCCTGCGTCGCACATCTCCTGCGGCGCATATCTCCGGAGGCTCACATCTCCTGCGGCGCACATCTCCTGCGGTGCACATCTCCTGCGGCGCACATCTCCTGCGGTGCACATCTCCTGCTGCGCACATCTCCTGCGGTGCACATCTCCGCACACATCCTGCGGCGCACATCTCCTGCGGCGCTCATCTCCTGCGGCGCATATCTCCTGCGTACACATCTCCTGCGGCGCACATCTCCTGCGGTGCACATCTCCTGCTGCGCAAATCTCCGGCGGTGCACATCTCTTGCGGCGCACATCCTGCGGCGCACACCCTTCGTTGCACATGAATGAAAAATTTATTTACAATAAAATTATAATAATTAAATCAAATTAATAAAAAAACTGTGCGCACACATCCTGTGGCGCAAATCTCCTGCTGCGCACATCTCCTGCATTGCAGAACATGCAGTGCACATAAATAAAATTAATAAAAAAACTGTGCGCACACATCCTGCGGCGCACATCTCCTGCGGTGCACATCTCCGCACACATCCTGCGGCGCACATCTCCTGCGGCACTCATCTCCTGCGGCGCATATCTCCTGCGTACACATCTCCTGCGGTGCACATCTCCTGCTGCGCACATCTCCTGCTGCGCACATCTCCGGCGGTGCATATCTCTTGCGGCGCACATCCTGCGGCGCACACCCTTCGTTGCACATAAATGAAACATTTATTTACAAATAAATTATAATAATTAACTCAAATTAATAAAAAAACTGTGCGCACACATCCTGCGGCGCACATCTCCTGCGTGCTAATCTCCTGCGTGCACTTCTCCTGCAGTGCACATCTCCTGCGGCGCACATCTCCTGCGGTGCACATCTCCTGCTGCGCACATCTCCTGTGGTGCACATCTCCTGTTGCGCACATCTCCTGCGGTGCATATCTCTTGCGGCGCACATCCTGCGTTGCGAACCCTCCGTTGCACATAAATAAAACAGTCATTTACAAAAAAAATAATAATTAACTCAAATTAATAAAAAAACTGTGCGCACACATCCTGCGGCGCACATCTCCTGTGGCGCACATCTCCTGCTGCGCATATCGCCTGCGGTGCACATCTCCTGCGTGCACATCTCCTGCTATGTATATCTCCTGCGGTGCACATCTCCACTGGCGCACATTTCCTGCTGCGCAAATCTCCTGCAGTGACCCTCCCTCGTCGCACACCCTGCGGTGCACATAAATTAAACATTTATTTACAAAAAATAATAATAATTAACTCAAATTCCTAAAAAAACTGTGCGCGCACATCCTGCGGCGCACATCTCCTGCGGCACTCATCTCCTGCGGCGCATATCTTCTGCGTACACATCTCCTGCTGCGCACATCTCCTGCGGTGCACATCTCCTGCTGCGCAAATCTCTGGCGGTGCACATCTCTTGCGGCGCACATCCTGCGGCGCACACCCTTCGTTGCACATAAATGAAACATTTATTTACAAAAAAATTATAATAATTAACTCAAATTAATAAAAAAACTGTGCGCACACATCTTACGGCGCAAATCTCCTGCTGCGCACATCTCCTGCGTTGCAGAACATGCGATGCACATAAATAAAATTAATAAAAAAACTGTGCGCACACATCCTGCGGCGCACATCTCCTGCTGCGCACATCTCCTGCTGTGCACATCTCCTGTGACGCACATCTCCTGCTGCGCACATCTCCTGCGGCACACATCTCCTGCAGTGCAAATCTCCTGCTGCGCACATCTCCTGCGGTGCATATCTCTTGCGGCGCACATCCTGCGTTGCGAACCCTCCGTTGCACATAAATAAAACAGTTATTTACAAAAAAAATTAAAATTAAATCAAATTAATAAAAAAACTGCGGCACACACCTCCTGCTGCGCATATCGCCTGCGGCGCACATCTCCTGCAGCGCACATCTCAAGTGGTGCACATCTCCTGCTGAGCACATCTCCTGCAGCACACATCTCCTGCTGCGCACATCTCCTGCGGTGCACATCTCCTGCTGCGCACATTTCCGGCGGTGCACATCTCTTGCGGCGCACACTCTGCGGTGCACATAAATGAAACATTTACTTACAAAAAAAAACAATAATTAACTCAAATTAATAAAAAAACTGTGCGCACACATCCTGCGGCGCACATCTCCTGTGGCGCACATCTCCTGCTGCGCATATCGCCTGCGGCGCATATCTCCTGCTATGTACATCTCCTGCAGCGCACGTCTCCTGTGCACATCTCCTGCAGTGCATATCTCAAGTGGTGCACATCTCCTGCTGTGCACATCTCCTGCGGCACACATCTCCTGCTGCGCACATCTCCTGCGGTGCACATCTCTTGCGGCGCGCACCCTGCAGTGCACATAAATGAAACATTTATTTACAAAAAAATAAGAAGAATTAACTCAAATTAATAAAAAAACTGTTCTTGCACATCCTGTGGGGCGCAAATTCTGTGGGGCGCACATCCTGCTGCGCACATAAATAAAAATAATATTAAAACATTTTTACAAAAAAAAAATATTTAAATCAAATTAATAAAAAAACTGTCCTTGCACATCCTGTGGGGCGCAACTTATGTGGGGCGCACATCCTGCAGCGCACATCCTGCTGCGCACATGAATAAAAATAATATTAAAACATTTTAAAAAAAAAAAATATTTAACTCAAATTAATAAAAAAACTGTGCTTGCACATCCTGTGGGGCGCAAATTCTGTGGGGCGCAAATTCTGTGGGGCGCACATCCTGCGGCGCACAACCTGCTGCGCACATGAATAAAAATAATGTTAAAACATTTTTACAAAAAAAAAATATTTAATATGTTACAGACATTTCATTAAGATCCCAAGGAACCATTTCAACTTGCGGTAAAATGGGCATAATATGTCTCTGTTAAATAAAGTTTAGTTAAATCAAAGATTGTTTCATAAATGTGATTCAATCTGTGCTCATTAAAAGATAAGAGTGATGAAGGGCTGAAATTTTTTTAAATAGTGCTTTCTAAATAATGATTTAATTATTTTTCTGGCACAAAAGGGTGAATGAATAACAACAAAAAGAAAATAAACAAATATCGGTATCGGTATCGGCTATCGGCCAGATTGTTATTTTAAATATCGGTATCGGCCAAGAATTTCCATATCGGTGCATCCCTAGTGCCTAGAATTTGCCGGTTCCAGACTAAATATTTTTTTTTTAGGGGGAAGAGCGACAGACAGTGTCAATTTGAGAGAGAGAGACAGAGACAGATAAAGATAGACCCAGAGAGAGAGAGACCCAGAGAGAGAGAGAGAGAGAGAGAGAGAGAGAGAGAGAGAGAGAGAGAGATAGAGAGAATGGCTGGTATAAAAGAGAAAGAGAGAGAGAGAGACACAGACAGGTTGCTTTAAGAGAGAGATAGACAGACCGAGAGAGAGAGAGAGAGAGAGAGAGAGAGAAACTGGCTGGTATAAAAGAGAGAGCAACGGACTTGATCAGTAGGTGGCGCTATCACTAACACTGCATACACACTCATAGATCTCTTCAGGTCAGGGCTCTGATTATGTGACAGGATTTTGGGGACGATTGATTAAACTTAATTTTCACACCGACCTCCAGGTGGGGCTATCATTGTCACTTCATACACACTAATACAGGAATCTGATGTAGAGCCAATCACATTGTAGTTCAACAGTTCCCCCCTGAAAGACAAAGAAAAAAAATCTGTTTAAGTCCCACCCACACAGGGGGTCTTGAACAGACAACCTCTGGGTCACTGTCCCTCTGCTCTATTGACTGCACCACCTATAGTGTTGATTAACACAGGTGCAGTAGTTTATTTAAAGATCTCACTCTCCCCTTTCCCCATTTGGCCCCCCTCCTCAGCGTGTGTAACTCACTAATTACCGCAGGTGTGCGAGAATGAGAGGGAGACATCAGACCTCAGGAGAAGGTCCCAAACAAAATGCTTTAATTCAAAATCTATAACTCCTGTCCGTGAAATGAAAACACCGTGACAATCACAAGGCTTGGACGAACAAGGACATATCTATGTTGTGCAATTGTAGTAGTAGATTTGACGTTGGCTAATTATTAATAATCATGAGAAATGATTATTAAAATAGGAATTATTTATTAAAAAATTAAAAAAAATTATAAAGCTATTAATTAAGAATAGTAAAATAATTAATTAGAAATGATACAGTTATCCATTAATAATGGTTAAATAATTAATGAAAACAATAAAATTATCAATTAAGAATAATACAATCTGGAATCATTGCTTATCGTAGCGGGGCACCACCCTGGTTACAGGGACCAACTAGTCAAACTATAGTTATCAGTCTCAAGTGATAAAAGTTAAATTAATAATCTCAATATTTAATATTAATGATTATATAATAAACAATGAAGGGTTTTAAGTTCGAGCACAGGCTATAGTAATCCAGCTGTATTCACATACACATGTACAAATAATCACAGAAATACAAATACTTTAATTACAAAAGTATTTATTAAAAAGGGGAAATAAAGTTAATGTTATTTCAATGATTCTTCATTTAACAAACTCCAATATTTCAAAGATGGCAACAGCAGCAGCAGCACTTATCACAATTGTCACACATGTAATACTGAGTATCTACTGGTGTGTGTGTGTGTGTGTGTGATCGTGTGTGTCTGTCTGTCTGTGTGTGTCTCTATGTGTGTGTGTGTGTGTGTCTGAGAAAGAGAAAGGGGAGTGGCTATGGCGTAATGACAAGATCATGTGGTGACGTAGTCTGGCCGTGATCAAGATGTTACGTACAAGATGGAGGTTTCCTAAGTGAAGCCACGTTGCGAAAAGCAAAATGGCTGCCGGTCACTGACCTTAACAAAGGGGGATCTTTAGACAAAGAGATTTCTTATCTCCCGGTTCTGGAGCCGAATGGCGTCGAGATGTATTATATAATATATATAATATGTAAGTGTAGGTCGGGACGTGTGTAAAAACAGGTTTAGGAGAAAAGAGAGGGAGAGATAGAGAGAGATCAGGAAAGCTCTCAAACCATCGTCAGAGACAAACTTCCGGCGAAGCGGGCAGTCCAGTTACGTGAGATTTGTCTTTTAACAGATGTAAATCTCCGCACAATATCTCTGACGGTAACACGTAAAAAAGGAAGTGCCGACTTGTTACGCGCGCTTCTCAGAACATAGTAGACAAAGGAACCGGATGTGACGTCTCCAGTTCGCCGCGCGTTACACGGCTAAAAACAGATCAGCGATCTACAAACAAACACACTCAAATAACATGACACGCTAAGTATTTAAACTAGTCTCTGCCCAGACAATAAAGCCTCTTACTGTGACCTTCGCGGTGTTGCTTGCGCGTGGCGCGCGGATTTTCCAGAAGTCCAGTGAATCTCGTTGTTAACCTCAGGATGCCTGCACGAACTGCGAATTCCTGGAAAGCAGATGAGTGAAGTCCTGGCCTCTTAAGCGGGCTCCGGTGGGTCTCATGTTTACAAAGGAGGTTAGCGCTGGGCCGAAAAGAGCGAACTTCTCTTGCTCTTGGGACGGAATTCGGCCTTGTCTCTTCTGCAGGGATGATCAGCTGTGGCGCAGTTGTGGGGATCGTGAAAAAGAAAGTCTATGATCTCGGCCTGCGAGTGGACTTCCTGTGGCGATCTCTTTCAAGTTAAAATAACAAAAAGTCCTATCAAAACAAAACGTCGACTGAATAAAGAAATAAAAGAAAATGGATATAAAACAAACGTCAGTAATTGCTCCCTAAAATTACCTCCGGATCAACTAACTGGAAAGGTCAGCTCTATCTTCAGGGAATTGGGAATGGGCTGATAAACTAAAATTTAAGGTTGCCCCCTTTAGCAATTAAATCATCTGAAGACCCGGAGGTGTCTGTTGACGTCTTCAGAGCAGGGTAAAATGGCAGCGATTATTTGATGTCTCAGTGGTTTTATTCTACCTGCGAGGTCCTCCTCCTTGAGGAGCTGGTCATAGGACATCGGCCAATTGATTTGTCAGGAATCGATCTGAGTGGGCGGGGCTTGGAACTCAGCGGGGGTTCCAAGGCATTCCCAGAACATTTTCCACCACCAGGGGGAGATTCTTGGGCCTGCTTGAGAATGGTTTCCCTCCAAAAGTTTAACAACTCTTTGTTCACCCTCGGCTCCAGTGTTTGGTGGCCCCCCCCCTTGGGCTCTTCAGACCCAGCAGGGCGCCCGTGTTCCTGCGAGGGCCTTGAAACCTGCTAGGGTTTCTCGAAACTGCCAGGAAAAAGTACTCACAGGTGGATAGGAATATTCCACAAGGCCTTGATTTATACAGGCCTTTGTTTAGATTGTCTTTGTGTTAACCTCTGACCTGTGTCTAGTGGCCATCCGCTGGGCTCTGGCCCAACATCTATATCATTGTTTAGAGCCAAAAAATGAGGCCATGCGAGCAGTTTAGTGACGTAGTTCTCATTTCATAAATCTCCTCCTTTTCCCATCATTAGTTTTAATTGAAGATACATTTTTTTCACACTCTAACGCTGTCATCAAACAAATACTTGTTACTCAAAAACTATAAGTCCTATCTGAAAAATGAAAACATTTTGAGAATCACAAGGCTTGACACTACAACCGGATATATTCATATATTTGTTCGAAAGTAATTTTTGGCATCTGTTGGTTTTGAATTCACAACCAGTGGATCACTGAGTCAGCGGCAGACCCACTAATTCAATCACATTGACTTTAGATATCATTGACAGTTGATTATTTAAAGAATTCAACAGTTCCCCCGTGAAAGACAAAGAAAAAAATGTAATGTTTGTGTCTTACCCACACTTGGACTTGAAACCTCCACCTCTGTGTTACTGTCCCTCTTCTCTACTGAATAAACTACCTGCAGTGCTGATTACCACCTGTGAAGTCTAAAAATAGATCTGACTGTCCCCTTTGGCCCCTCCCTCTGCGTGAGTGACTCCCTGAATACAGCAGGTGTGTCGTGAGAGAGGCAGACATCAGACCTGAGGAGAAGGTCCCGAACAAAATGTTCTAATTGAAAATCTATAACTCCTATCCGTGAAATGAAAACACCGTGAGAATCACAAAATTCTGTCAAATGATCAGAGCCCTGACCTGAAGAGACCTATGAGTGTATGCAGTGTTAGTGATAGTGCCCCCTACTGATCAAGTCGCTCTCTCTTTCTTAAACCAGTCGCTCTCTCTCTCTTTCTCTCTGGGTCTCTCTCTGAAACTGGTACATTTTCTCTCTCTCTCTCTTGGTCTGTCTCTCTCTCTTAAAGCAGCCACTCTGTCTCTCTTCCCCAAAAAAACAAAAGTCTCTTTTCGACCCGAACGCAGAAGGCACCCAGATATCATTGACAGTTGATTATTTAAAGAATTCAACAGTTCCCCCCTGAAAGGCAACGAAAAAATTCAATGTTTGTGTCTTACCCACACTGAGACTTGAAACCTCCACCTCTGTGTTACTGTCCCTCTTCTCTACTGAATAAACTACCTGCAGTGATGATTACCACCTGTGAAGTCTAAAAATAGATCTCACTGTCCCTTTTGGCCCCCCTCCCTCTGTGTGTGTGAGTCACTGATTACAGCAGGTCTGTCATGAGAGAGGCAGACATCAGACCTGAGGAGAAGGTCCCGAACAAAATGCTCTAATTGAAAATTGGACTGCATACACACTCATAGGTCTCTTCAGGTCAGGAATCTGATGAAGTGTGTCCAATTTGTGGCAGATTGCTAAAACTTAATTTTCACCTTGACCACTAGGTGGCGCTATCACTATTAGTGTGTATGCAGTAATAGTCTTGACTTCATCAGGTGTTGACTCAGATCATGTGACAGAATTTTGGGGTCGATTGCTAAAACTTCATTTTCACACAGACCACTAGGTGGCGCTACTTCATTCACACTAAAACAGGATTCGGATGAAGAGCCAATCACATCGTAGTTCAAATCATTGAGGGTTGTATATTTAAAGAGTTCAATAGTCCCCTTCTGAAAAACAATGTTAGACCTGCCCTCACCTGGACTTGATATCTTCACCTCTGGGTCACTGCCCCTCTGCTCTACCCACTGAACCACCTGTGTTGATTAACACCTTTGAAGTAGTTTGTAAATAGATCTCACTGTCTCCTTTCCCCCTCTGGCCCCCCTCCTCAGCGTGTGTGACTTCACTAACGACGCACCTGTGACACAGAGTGACAGATTGGACCTGAGGAGAAGGTCCCAAACAAAATGCTCTAATTGAAAATCTATAACTCCTATCCGTGAAATGAAAACACCCTGAGAACCACAACACTTGGACGGATAAGTACATATCTATATCATTATTTAGAGCCAAACAATGAAGCCATGCAAGCAGTTTAGAAACGTAGTTCTCATTTCATAAATCTCCTCCTTTTGCTATCATCAGTCATCAAACAAATACTTGTTACTCAAAAACGATAAGTCCTATCTGGAAAATGAACACATTTTGAGAACCACAAGGCTTGACACTACAACCAGATATATTAATATATTTGTCCAAAAGTAATTTTTGGCTTTTGATGGTTTTGACTCACAACCAGTGGATCACTGAGTCAGCGGCTCAACCCACTAATCCAATCACATTGACTTTAGATATCATTGACAGTTGATTATTTAAAGAATTCAACAGTTCCCCCTTGAAAGACAAAGAAAAAAATTCAATGTTTGTGTCTTACCCACACTGAGACTTGAAATCTCCACCTCTGTGTTATTGTCCCTCTGCTCTACAGACTGAACTACCTGCAGTGCTGATTACCACCTGTGCAGTCTAAAAATAGATCTCAGTGTCCCTTTTGGCCCCCCTCCCTCTGCGTGTGTGACTCCCTGATTACAGCAGGTTTGTCGTGAGAGAGGCAGACATCAGACCTGAGGAGAAGGTCCCGAACAAAATGCTCTAATTGAAAATTGGACTGCATACACACTCATAGGTCTCTTTAGGTCAGGAATCTGATGAAGTGTGTCCAATTTGTGGCAGATTGCTAAAACTTAATTTTCACCTTGACCACTAGGTGGCGCTATCACTATTAGTGTGTATGCAGTAATAGTCTTGACTTCATCAGGTGTTGACTCAGATCATGTGACAGAATTTTGGGGTCGATTGCTAAAACTTCATTTTCACACAGACCACTAGGTGGCGCTACTTCATTCACACTAAAACAGGATTCGGATGAAGAGCCAATCACATCGTAGTTCAAATCATTGAGGGTTGTATATTTAAAGAGTTCAATAGTCCCCTTCTGAAAAACAATGTTAGACCTGCCCTCACCTGGACTTGATATCTTCACCTCTGGGTCACTGCCCCTCTGCTCTACCCACTGAACCACCTGTGTTGATTAACACCTTTGAAGTAGTTTGTAAATAGATCTCACTGTCTCCTTTCCCCCTCTGGCCCCCCTCCTCAGCGTGTGTGACTTCACTAACGACGCACCTGTGACACAGAGTGACAGATTGGACCTGAGGAGAAGGTCCCAAACAAAATGCTCTAATTGAAAATCTATAACTCCTATCCGTGAAATGAAAACACCCTGAGAACCACAACACTTGGACGGATAAGTACATATCTATATCATTATTTAGAGCCAAACAATGAAGCCATGCAAGCAGTTTAGAAACGTAGTTCTCATTTCATAAATCTCCTCCTTTTGCTATCATCAGTCATCAAACAAATACTTGTTACTCAAAAACGATAAGTCCTATCTGGAAAATGAACACATTTTGAGAACCACAAGGCTTGACACTACAACCAGATATATTAATATATTTGTTCAAAAGTAATTTTTGGCTTCTGATGGTTTAGACTCACAACCAGTGGATCACTGAGTCAGCGGCTCAACCCACTAATCCAATCACATTGACTTTAGATATCATTGACAGTTGATTATTTAAAGAATTCAACAGTTCCCCCTTGAAAGACAAAGAAAAAAATTCAATGTTTGTGTCTTACCCACACTGAGACTTGAAATCTCCACCTCTGTGTTATTGTCCCTCTGCTCTACAGACTGAACTACCTGCAGTGCTGATTACCACCTGTGCAGTCTAAAAATAGATCTCAGTGTCCCTTTTGGCCCCCCTCCCTCTGCGTGTGTGACTCCCTGATTACAGCAGGTTTGTCGTGAGAGAGGCAGACATCAGACCTGAGGAGAAGGTCCCGAACAAAATGCTCTAATTGAAAATCTGAAACTCCTATCTGAGAAATTAAAACACCGTTAGAAACACAAGGCTTGGATGAACGAGTACATATCTATATTATTGATTAGAGCCAAAAAATGAGGCTGTACGAGCAGTTTAGAAACGTACTTCTCATTTCATAAATTCTCCTCCTAAGATTTTCATTAGTTTTAATGAGAGAGACATTTTTTCACACTCTAGCACCGTCATCAAACAAATACTTCCTACTCAAAAACTATAAGTCCTGGAAAATGAAAACATTTTGAGAATCACAATAGTTTACACTGCAACCAGATATATTTTTTATTCATGAGAGCTGAGAAATGGGGCCGTGGGAGCGATTTACGTTTTATTTTTCAGTTTTAATCTTTTCAGAAAAATCTTCAGAATTAACATGGGGCTCCAATGAGAGATCGATCCGGAAATAATTCCTCGATTTTTCGATGCGGATATAAGCACAGGTCCGAGAGATTTGAGAGTGACATGTCTGCGAAGGAAACAATCTCACCACCTCAAATATATAAAAATCATGTCTGAGGACCTCCGTTTGGGGATTTGAGAGCAGTTTTAGTGACAAAAAAAACGGTCTAAAAACATTGATTTTCAGTGTTCCCATTGTACGTTTTTGGCAACGTTATCGCAATTTTTTTGCGCGTTGCGCCATGCAATGCACTGCCTAGTGGTGCCTGCACAAATAACTGTGCTTGCACATCCTGTGGGGCGCAAATTATGTGGGGCGCACATCCTGCAGCGCACATCCTGCTGCGCACATAAATAAAAATAATATTAAAACATTTTTACAAAAAAAAATATTTAAATCAAATTAATAAAAAAACTGTGCTTGCACATCCTGTGGGGCGCAAATTCTGTGGGGCGCACATCCTGCGGCGCACAACCTGCTGCGCACATGAATAAAAATAATATTAAAACATTTTTACAAAAAAAAAATATTTAAATCAAACAAGAAAATTCCTCCTGCCGAGAAATTTCAAATGGGTGCCTGGTAGGGATGCACCGATTTATCGGCCGAACATCGGTAGCGGCTGATATTCGCCTCGTTTACTGATATCGGCTTATCGGTAATAAACTTGACTTTCACCGATATCATTGGCCGATGTTCATATTTGTGGTAAAACCGCTGGGCACGTGCCGCGGCTGGGGGAGCAGTCCCTCCGTCGCCCTCCTCTCCGCGCCGCCGGAGGCTCAGTGTGCGGCATCGGGAGGTCCTCATCCGGTGGCACCTCACGGCGTCACTGGTGGGGGGGGGCTTTCTTTCTCTTGTACCGCGGGGCGGTGTCCATCGCCGGCGCGGATGGCGGGCCGTTGGAGGGGACCGGGTACGCGGTCAGCGGCGGCCACTCTGGACGGGCCCTTCTCGCGGATCACCTCAGCTACGGCGACCGCTGGGGGAACCCTCCGGCTGGCGCCTAGCAGCTGACTGAGAACTGGTGCGGACCAGGGGAATCCGACTGTTTAATTAAAACAAGCATCGCGAAGGGCCACGGTGGGTGTTGACGCGATGTGATTTCTGCCCGACACTCAAAACAGGTAAAACTGAGGAGGGCTTGTTAAGTTATCTTGACTCACGCAGTGTAACTTGGTGTAAAAAGTATGAGCGTAGCGTCTGTTTAAGTACTTGCCCAGGTAACAAGGGAATTGACAACATACGTCATACACACAGAAGCCGTAACACATCTAATAAACGGGCAATACTGCTACCGTAAATCAATGAGAAGAGCGTTCTCTATAATGATACTTTAACAGGGCTGTTTTAGACAGGGTAAAAAGGTGCTGTTTTAAATTATCCTTGTGGTATTTTGACCAAAATATGTTACAGACATTTCATTAAGATCCCAAGGAACCATTTCAACTTGCGGTAAAATGGGCATAATATGTCTCTGTTAAATAAAGTTTAGTTAAATCAAAGATTGTTTCATAAATTTGATTCAATCTGTGCTCATTAAAAGATAAGAGTGATGAAGGGCTGAAATTTTTTTAAATAGTGCTTTCTAAATAATGATTTAATTATTTTTCTGGCACAAAAGGGTGAATGAATAACAACAAAAAGAAAATAAACAAATATCGGTATCGGTATCGGCTATCGGCCAGATTGTTATTTTAAATATCGGTATCGGCCAAGAATTTCCATATCGGTGCATCCCTAGTGCCTAGAATTTGCCGGTTCCAGACTAAATATTTTTTTTTTAGGGGGAAGAGCGACAGACAGTGTCAATTTGAGAGAGAGAGACAGAGACAGATAAAGATAGACCCAGAGAGAGAGAGACCCAGAGAGAGAGAGAGAGAGAGAGAGAGAGAGAGAGAGAGAGAGAGAGAGAGAGAGAGAGAGATAGAGAGAATGGCTGGTATAAAAGAGAAAGAGAGAGAGAGAGACACAGACAGGTTGCTTTAAGAGAGAGATAGACAGACCGAGAGAGAGAGAGAGAGAGAGAGAGAGAGAGAGAAACTGGCTGGTATAAAAGAGAGAGCAACGGACTTGATCAGTAGGTGGCGCTATCACTAACACTGCATACACACTCATAGATCTCTTCAGGTCAGGGCTCTGATTATGTGACAGGATTTTGGGGACGATTGATTAAACTTAATTTTCACACCGACCTCCAGGTGGGGCTATCATTGTCACTTCATACACACTAATACAGGAATCTGATGTAGAGCCAATCACATTGTAGTTCAACAGTTCCCCCCTGAAAGACAAAGAAAAAAAATCTGTTTAAGTCCCACCCACACAGGGGGTCTTGAACAGACAACCTCTGGGTCACTGTCCCTCTGCTCTATTGACTGCACCACCTATAGTGTTGATTAACACAGGTGCAGTAGTTTATTTAAAGATCTCACTCTCCCCTTTCCCCATTTGGCCCCCCTCCTCAGCGTGTGTAACTCACTAATTACCGCAGGTGTGCGAGAATGAGAGGGAGACATCAGACCTCAGGAGAAGGTCCCAAACAAAATGCTTTAATTCAAAATCTATAACTCCTGTCCGTGAAATGAAAACACCGTGACAATCACAAGGCTTGGACGAACAAGGACATATCTATGTTGTGCAATTGTAGTAGTAGATTTGACGTTGGCTAATTATTAATAATCATGAGAAATGATTATTAAAATAGGAATTATTTATTAAAAAATTAAAAAAAATTATAAAGCTATTAATTAAGAATAGTAAAATAATTAATTAGAAATGATACAGTTATCCATTAATAATGGTTAAATAATTAATGAAAACAATAAAATTATCAATTAAGAATAATACAATCTGGAATCATTGCTTATCGTAGCGGGGCACCACCCTGGTTACAGGGACCAACTAGTCAAACTATAGTTATCAGTCTCAAGTGATAAAAGTTAAATTAATAATCTCAATATTTAATATTAATGATTATATAATAAACAATGAAGGGTTTTAAGTTCGAGCACAGGCTATAGTAATCCAGCTGTATTCACATACACATGTACAAATAATCACAGAAATACAAATACTTTAATTACAAAAGTATTTATTAAAAAGGGGAAATAAAGTTAATGTTATTTCAATGATTCTTCATTTAACAAACTCCAATATTTCAAAGATGGCAACAGCAGCAGCAGCACTTATCACAATTGTCACACATGTAATACTGAGTATCTACTGGTGTGTGTGTGTGTGTGTGTGATCGTGTGTGTCTGTCTGTCTGTGTGTGTCTCTATGTGTGTGTGTGTGTGTGTCTGAGAAAGAGAAAGGGGAGTGGCTATGGCGTAATGACAAGATCATGTGGTGACGTAGTCTGGCCGTGATCAAGATGTTACGTACAAGATGGAGGTTTCCTAAGTGAAGCCACGTTGCGAAAAGCAAAATGGCTGCCGGTCACTGACCTTAACAAAGGGGGATCTTTAGACAAAGAGATTTCTTATCTCCCGGTTCTGGAGCCGAATGGCGTCGAGATGTATTATATAATATATATAATATGTAAGTGTAGGTCGGGACGTGTGTAAAAACAGGTTTAGGAGAAAAGAGAGGGAGAGATAGAGAGAGATCAGGAAAGCTCTCAAACCATCGTCAGAGACAAACTTCCGGCGAAGCGGGCAGTCCAGTTACGTGAGATTTGTCTTTTAACAGATGTAAATCTCCGCACAATATCTCTGACGGTAACACGTAAAAAAGGAAGTGCCGACTTGTTACGCGCGCTTCTCAGAACATAGTAGACAAAGGAACCGGATGTGACGTCTCCAGTTCGCCGTGCGTTACACGGCTAAAAACAGATCAGCGATCTACAAACAAACACACTCAAATAACATGACACGCTAAGTATTTAAACTAGTCTCTGCCCAGACAATAAAGCCTCTTACTGTGACCTTCGCGGTGTTGCTTGCGCGTGGCGCGCGGATTTTCCAGAAGTCCAGTGAATCTCGTTGTTAACCTCAGGATGCCTGCACGAACTGCGAATTCCTGGAAAGCAGATGAGTGAAGTCCTGGCCTCTTAAGCGGGCTCCGGTGGGTCTCGTGTTTACAAAGGAGGTTAGCGCTGGGCCGAAAAGAGCGAACTTCTCTTGCTCTTGGGACGGAATTCGGCCTCGTCTCTTCTGCAGGGATGATCAGCTGTGGCGCAGTTGTGGGGATCATGAAAAAGAAAGTCTATGATCTCGGCCTGCGAGTGGACTTCCTGTGGCGATCTCTTTCAAGTTAAAATAACAAAAAGTCCTATCAAAACAAAACGTCGACTGAATAAAGAAATAAAAGAAAATGGATATAAAACAAACGTCAGTAATTGCTCCCTAAAATTACCTCCGGATCAACTAACTGGAAAGGTCAGCTCTATCTTCAGGGAATTGGGAATGGGCTGATAAACTAAAAGTTAAGGTTGCCCCCTTTAGCAATTAAATCATCTGAAGACCCGGAGGTGTCTGTTGACGTCTTCAGAGCAGGGTAAAATGGCAGCGATTATTTGATGTCTCAGTGGTTTTATTCTACCTGCGAGGTCCTCCTCCTTGAGGAGCTGGTCATAGGACATCGGCCAATTGATTTGTCAGGAATCGATCTGAGTGGGCGGGGCTTGGAACTCAGCGGGGGTTCCAAGGCATTCCCAGAACATTTTCCACCACCAGGGGGAGATTCTTGGGCCTGCTTGAGAATGGTTTCCCTCCAAAAGTTTAACAACTCTTTGTTCACCCTCGGCTCCAGTGTTTGGTGGCCCCCCCCTTGGGCTCTTCAGACCCAGCAGGGCGCCCGTGTTCCTGCGAGGGCCTTGAAACCTGCTAGGGTTTCTCGAAACTGCCAGGAAAAAGTACTCACAGGTGGATAGGAATATTCCACAAGGCCTTGATTTATACAGGCCTTTGTTTAGATTGTCTTTGTGTTAACCTCTGACCTGTGTCTAGTGGCCATCCGCTGGGCTCTGGCCCAACATCTATATCATTGTTTAGAGCCAAAAAATGAGGCCATGCGAGCAGTTTAGTGACGTAGTTCTCATTTCATAAATCTCCTCCTTTTCCCATCATTAGTTTTAATTGAAGATACATTTTTTTCACACTCTAACGCTGTCATCAAACAAATACTTGTTACTCAAAAACTATAAGTCCTATCTGAAAAATGAAAACATTTTGAGAATCACAAGGCTTGACACTACAACCGGATATATTCATATATTTGTTCGAAAGTAATTTTTGGCATCTGTTGGTTTTGAATTCACAACCAGTGGATCACTGAGTCAGCGGCAGACCCACTAATTCAATCACATTGACTTTAGATATCATTGACAGTTGATTATTTAAAGAATTCAACAGTTCCCCCGTGAAAGACAAAGAAAAAAATGTAATGTTTGTGTCTTACCCACACTTGGACTTGAAACCTCCACCTCTGTGTTACTGTCCCTCTTCTCTACTGAATAAACTACCTGCAGTGCTGATTACCACCTGTGAAGTCTAAAAATAGATCTGACTGTCCCCTTTGGCCCCTCCCTCTGCGTGAGTGACTCCCTGAATACAGCAGGTGTGTCGTGAGAGAGGCAGACATCAGACCTGAGGAGAAGGTCCCGAACAAAATGTTCTAATTGAAAATCTATAACTCCTATCCGTGAAATGAAAACACCGTGAGAATCACAAGGCTTGGGAGAAAAAGGACATATCTAAATTACTGATTAAAGTAAAAAAATGAGGGCCATACGAGCAGTTTAGAAACGTACTTCTCATTTCATAAATCTCCTCCGAAAAAGTACATTGAATTCAATAGAGCAGATTTATTTTCACACTCTAGCACCGTCATCAAACAAATACTTGTTACTCAAAAACTATAAGTCCTATCTGGAAAATTATAACATTTTGAGAATCACAAGAGTTTACACTACAAACAGATATATTTTTTATTCAAGACAGCTGAGAAATGGGGCCGTGGGAGTGATTTACGTTTTATTTTTCAGTTTTAATCTTTTCAGAAAAATCTTCAGAATTAAAATGGGGCTCCAATGGGAGAAGGATCCGGAAATAATTCCTCGATTTTTCTATGCGGATATAAGCACAGGTCCGAGAGATTTGAGAGTGACATGTCTGCGAAGGAAACAATCTCACCACCTCAAATATCTAAAAATCATGTCTGAGGACCTCCGTTTTGGGGATTTGAGAGCAGTTTTAGTGACGAAAAAAGGGTCTAAAAACGCTGATTTTCAGCCTCTCGCTCTTTTGGTAGAGAGAGCTTGACCCCCATTGTACTTTTCGGCCACATTATCGCGATTTTTGTGCGAACCGGTGGACGAATTGAAAATTTGAATAATAGCACACGATTCGACGTAATTCCGCAGGTTTATTTGTGGGTCTCGTGAATGTGCGACAAACTTTGTAGGAGGAGAAGCGTCCCAAACTTTTAGGCGGAAGAAGTAAGAATAACTAGAAAATTCCTCCTGCCGAGAAATTTCGAATGGGTGCCTTCTGCGTTCGGGTCGAAAAGAGACTTTTGTTTTTTTGGGGAAGAGAGACAGAGTGGCTGCTTTAAGAGAGAGAGACAGACCAAGAGAGAGAGAGAGAAAATGTACCAGTTTCAGAGAGAGACCCAGAGAGAAAGAGAGAGAGAGCGACTGGTTTAAGAAAGAGAGAGCGACTTGATCAGTAGGGGGCACTATCACTAACACTGCATACACTCATAGGTCTCTTCAGGTCAGGGCTCTGATCATTTGACAGAATTTTGGGGTCGATTGTTCATAGTTCATTTTCAAACTGACCACTAGGTGGCACTATCACTATTAGTGTGTATGCAGTCATAGTCTTGCCTTGATCAGATGTTGACTCTGATCATGTGACAGAATTTTGGGGTTGATTCGTAAAAACTTAATTTTCACCCTGACCACTAGGTGGCGCTATCCCTATCAATGAATACACCCTAATATATCTGTTCAGGTCTGGCATCTGATGAGGTGTGTCCAATTTGGGGCCAATTGCTCAAACTTCATTTTCAGACCAACCCCTAGATGTCGCTATCACTATCAATAAATACACACGAATATATCTGTTCAGGTCTGGAATCTGATGAGGTGTGTGCGATTTGGGTCCGATTGCTCAAACTTAATTTCCCCACCGACCACTAGGTGGCGCTATCACTATCACTGCATACACATTAATATATTTGTTCAAAAGCAATTTTTGGTTGCTATTGGTTTTGAACTCACAACCAGTGGATCATTGAGTCAGCAGCTCAACCCACTGATCCAATTGAATTAACCTTAAACATCAATGACAATTGTATATTCAAAGAGTTTAAAGTTCCCATTCTGAAAGACACAGAAAATGACAAATCTTAAAATTCTGCCATCAGTGGGACTTGAACCCTCAACCTCTGACTTACTAACCCTCTTCTGTGACCACTAGCCTACCTATGATGTTGAGCAACATCTTTGAAATGGCTACTATAAACATCTTCCTGTCCCCATCTCCCCCTCTGGCCCCCCTCCTCAGTGTGTGTATCTTCACTAACGACGCACCTGTGACACAGAGGACCTGAGGAGACGGTCCGGAACAAAATGCTCTAATTCAAAATCTATAATGCCAGTCCATGAAATGAAAACACCGTGAGAAACACAAGGCTTGGACGAACAAGTACATATATATATTAATATATTTATTCAGAAGTAATTTTTGGCCTCTATTGGTTTTGAACTCACAACCAGCGGATCACTGAGTCAGCGGCAGACCCACTAATCCAATCACATTGACTTTAGATATCATTGACAGTTGATTATTTAAAGAATTCAACAGTTCCCCCCTGAAAGGCAACAAAAAAATTCAATGTTTGTGTCTTACCCACACTGAGACTTGAAACCTCCACCTCTGTGTTACTGTCCCTCTTCTCTACTGAATAAACTACCTGCAGTGATGATTACCACCTGTGAAGTCTAAAAATAGATCTCACTGTCCCTTTTGGCCCCCCTCCCTCTGCGTGTGTGAGTCACTGATTACAGCAGGTCTGTCATGAGAGAGGCAGACATCAGACCTGAGGAGAAGGTCCCGAACAAAATGCTCTAATTGAAAATTGGACTGCATACACACTCATAGGTCTCTTCAGGTCAGGAATCTGATGAAGTGTGTCCAATTTGTGGCAGATTGCTAAAACTTAATTTTCACCTTGACCACTAGGTGGCGCTATCACTATTAGTGTGTATGCAGTAATAGTCTTGACTTCATCAGGTGTTGACTCAGATCATGTGACAGAATTTTGGGGTCGATTGCTAAAACTTCATTTTCACACAGACCACTAGGTGGCGCTATCCCTATCACTTCATTCACACTAAAACAGGAATCGGATGAAGAGCCAATCACATCGTAGTTCAAATCATTGAGGGTTGTATATTTAAAGAGTTCAATAGTCCCCTTCTGAAAAACAATGTTAGACCTGCCCTCACCTGGACTTGATATCGTCACCTCTGGGTCACTGCCCCTATGCTCTACCCACTGAACCACCTGTGTTGATTAACACCTTTGAAGTAGTTTGTAAATAGATCTCACTGTGTCCTTTCCCCCTCTGGCCCCCCTCCTCAGCGTGTGTGACTTCACTAACGACGCACCTGTGACACAGAGTGACAGATTGGACCTGAGGAGAAGGTCCCAAACAAAATGCTCCAATTGAAAATCTATAACTCCTATCCTTGAAATGAAAACACCCTGAGAACCACAACACTTGGACGGATAAGTACATATCTATATCATTATTTAGAGCCAAACAATGAAGCCATGCAAGCAGTTTAGAAACGTAGTTCTCATTTCATAAATCTCCTCCTTTTGCTATCACCAGTCATCAAACAAATACTTGTTACTCAAAAACGATAAGTCCTATCTGGAAAATGAACACATTTTGAGAACCACAAGGCTTGACACTACAACCAGATATATTAATATATTTGTCCAAAAAGTAATTTTTGGCTTTTGATGGTTTTGACTCACAACCAGTGGATCACTGAGTCAGCGGCTCAACCCACTAATCCAATCACATTGACTTTAGATATCATTGACAGTTGATTATTTAAAGAATTCAACAGTTCCCCCTTGAAAGACAAAGAAAAAAATTCAATGTTTGTGTCTTACCCACACTGAGACTTGAAATCTCCACCTCTGTGTTATTGTCCCTCTGCTCTACAGACTGAACTACCTGCAGTGCTGATTACCACCTGTGCAGTCTAAAAATAGATCTCAGTGTCCCTTTTGGCCCCCCTCCCTCTGCGTGTGTGACTCCCTGATTACAGCAGGTTTGTCGTGAGAGAGGCAGACATCAGACCTGAGGAGAAGGTCCCGAACAAAATGCTCTAATTGAAAATTGGACTGCATACACACTCATAGGTCTCTTTAGGTCAGGAATCTGATGAAGTGTGTCCAATTTGTGGCAGATTGCTAAAACTTAATTTTCACCTTGACCACTAGGTGGCGCTATCACTATTAGTGTGTATGCAGTAATAGTCTTGACTTCATCAGGTGTTGACTCAGATCATGTGACAGAATTTTGGGGTCGATTGCTAAAACTTCATTTTCACACAGACCACTAGGTGGCGCTACTTCATTCACACTAAAACAGGATTCGGATGAAGAGCCAATCACATCGTAGTTCAAATCATTGAGGGTTGTATATTTAAAGAGTTCAATAGTCCCCTTCTGAAAAACAATGTTAGACCTGCCCTCACCTGGACTTGATATCTTCACCTCTGGGTCACTGCCCCTCTGCTCTACCCACTGAACCACCTGTGTTGATTAACACCTTTGAAGTAGTTTGTAAATAGATCTCACTGTCTCCTTTCCCCCTCTGGCCCCCCTCCTCAGCGTGTGTGACTTCACTAACGACGCACCTGTGACACAGAGTGACAGATTGGACCTGAGGAGAAGGTCCCAAACAAAATGCTCTAATTGAAAATCTATAACTCCTATCCGTGAAATGAAAACACCCTGAGAACCACAACACTTGGACGGATAAGTACATATCTATATCATTATTTAGAGCCAAACAATGAAGCCATGCAAGCAGTTTAGAAACGTAGTTCTCATTTCATAAATCTCCTCCTTTTGCTATCATCAGTCATCAAACAAATACTTGTTACTCAAAAACGATAAGTCCTATCTGGAAAATGAACACATTTTGAGAACCACAAGGCTTGACACTACAACCAGATATATTAATATATTTGTTCAAAAGTAATTTTTGGCTTCTGATGGTTTAGACTCACAACCAGTGGATCACTGAGTCAGCGGCTCAACCCACTAATCCAATCACATTGACTTTAGATATCATTGACAGTTGATTATTTAAAGAATTCAACAGTTCCCCCTTGAAAGACAAAGAAAAAAATTCAATGTTTGTGTCTTACCCACACTGAGACTTGAAATCTCCACCTCTGTGTTATTGTCCCTCTGCTCTACAGACTGAACTACCTGCAGTGCTGATTACCACCTGTGCAGTCTAAAAATAGATCTCAGTGTCCCTTTTGGCCCCCCTCCCTCTGCGTGTGTGACTCCCTGATTACAGCAGGTTTGTCGTGAGAGAGGCAGACATCAGACCTGAGGAGAAGGTCCCGAACAAAATGCTCTAATTGAAAATCTGAAACTCCTATCTGAGAAATTAAAACACCGTTAGAAACACAAGGCTTGGATGAACGAGTACATATCTATATTATTGATTAGAGCCAAAAAATGAGGCTGTACGAGCAGTTTAGAAACGTACTTCTCATTTCATAAATTCTCCTCCTAAGATTTTCATTAGTTTTAATGAGAGAGACATTTTTTCACACTCTAGCACCGTCATCAAACAAATACTTCCTACTCAAAAACTATAAGTCCTGGAAAATGAAAACATTTTGAGAATCACAATAGTTTACACTGCAACCAGATATATTTTTTATTCATGAGAGCTGAGAAATGGGGCCGTGGGAGCGATTTATGTTTTATTTTTCAGTTTTAATCTTTTCAGAAAAATCTTCAGAATTAACATGGGGCTCCAATGAGAGATCGATCCGGAAGTAATTCTTCGATTTTTCGATGCAGATATAAGCACAGGTCCGAGAGATTTGAGAGTGACATGTCTGCGAAGGAAACAATCTCACCACCTCAAATATATAAAAATCATGTCTGAGGACCTCTGTTTGGGGATTTGAGAGCAGTTTTAGTGACAAAAAAAACGGTCTAAAAACATTGATTTTCAGTGTTCCCATTGTACGTTTTTGGCAACGTTATCGCAATTTTTTTGCGCGTTGCGCCATGCAATGCACTGCCTAGTGGTGCCTGCACAAATAACTGTGCTTGCACATCCTGTGGGGCGCAAATTATGTGGGGCGCACATCCTGCAGCGCACATCCTGCTGCGCACATAAATAAAAATAATATTAAAACATTTTTACAAAAAAAAAATATTTAAATCAAATTAATAAAAAAACTGTGCTTGCACATCCTGTGGGGCGCAAATTCTGTGGGGCGCACATCCTGCGGCGCACATCCAGCTGCGCACATTAATAAAAATAATATTAAAACAAATTTATAAGTTTTTTTTTTTAAATCAAATTAATAAAAAAACTGTGCTTGCACATCCTGTGGGGTGCAAATTCTGTGGGGCGTACATCCTGCGGTGCACATCCTGCTGCGCACATAAATAAAAATAATATTAAAACATTTTTACAAAAAAAATATTTAAATTAAATTAATAAAAAAACTGTGCTTGCACATCCTGTGGGGCGCAAATTCTTTGGGGCGCACATCCTGCGGCGCACATCCTGCTGCGCACATACATAAAAATAATATTAAAAACAAATTACAATTTTTTTTTTTAAATCAAATTAATAAAAAAACTGTCCTTGCACATCCTGGGGGGCGCAAATTATGTGGGGCGCACATCCTGCGGCGCACATCCTACTGCGCACATAAATAAAAATAATATTAAAAAATATTTACAATTTTTTTTTTTTAAATCAAATTAATAAAAAAACTGTGCTTGCACATCCTGTGGGGCGCAAATTCTGTGGGGCGCACATCCTGCTGCACACATACTGCTGCGCACATAAATAAAAATAATATTGAAACATCTTTACAAAAAAAAATATTTAAATCAAATTAATAAAAAAACTGTGCTTGCACATCCTGTGGGGCGCACATCCTGCGGCGCACAGAAATAAAAATAATATTAAAACATTTTTACAAAAAAAAATATTTAAATCAAATTAATAAAAAAACTGTCCTTGTACATCCTAAGGGGCGCACATCCTGTGGGGCGCACATCCTGCAGCGCACAGAAATAAAAATAATATTAAAACATTTTTACAAAAAAAAAATATTTAAATCAAATTAATAAAAAAACTGTGCTTGCACATCCTGTGGGGCGCAAATTCTGTGGGGCACAAATCCTGAGGCGCACATCCAGGTGTGCACATTAAAAAAGATAATATTAAAAAAAAATTAGAATTTTTTTTTTAAATCAAATTAATAAAAAAACTGTGCTTGCACATCCTGTGGGGCGCAAATTCTGTGGGGCGCACATCCTGCTGCGCACATACTGCTGCGCACATAAATAAAAATAATATTAAAACATTTTTACAAAAAAATATATTTAAATCAATTTAATAAAAAAACTGTGCTTGCACATCCTGTGGGGCGCAAATTCTGTGGGGCGCACATCCTGCTGCGCACATAAATAAAAATAATATTGAAACAAATTTACAAGTTTTTTTTTTTAAATCAAATTAATAAAAAAACTGTGCTTGCACATCCTGTGGGGCGCACATCCTGCGGCGCACAGAAATAAAAATAATATTAAAACATTTTTACAAAAAAAAATATTTAAATCAAATTAATAAAAAAACTGTCCTTGTACATCCTGTGGGGCGCAAATTCTGTGAGCGCACAACCTGCTGCGCACATGAATAAAAATAATATTAAAACATTTTTACAAAAAAAAAACATTTAAATCAAACTAATAAAAAAACTGTGCTTAAACATCCTGTGGGGCGCAAATTCTGTGGGGCGCAAATTCTGTGGTGCGCACATCCTGCGGTGCACATCCTGCTGCGCACATAAATAAAAATAATATTAAAAACAAATTACAATTTTTTTTTTTTAAATCAAATTAATAAAAAAACTGTCCTTGCACATCCTGTGGGGCGCAAATTCTGTGGGGCGCACATCCTGCGGCGATCATCCTGCTGCGCACATAAATAAAAATAATATTAAAACATTTTTACAAAAAAAAAACATTTAAATCAAACTAATACAAAAACTGTGCTTGCACATCCTGTGGGGCACAAATTCTGTGGGGCATACATCTTGCGGCGCACATCCTGCTGCGCACATAAATAAAAATAATATTAAAACATTTTTACAAAAAAAAATATTTAAATCAAATTAATAAAAAAACTGTGCTTGCACATCCTGTGGGGCGCAAATTCTGTGGGGCGCACATCCTGCAGCGCTTATCCTGCAGCGCACATCCTGCTGCGCACATAAATAAAAATAATATTAAAACATTTTTACAAAAAAAATATATTTAAATCAAATTAATAAAAAAACTGTGCTTGCACATCCTGTGGGGCGCAAATTCTGTGGGGCGCACATCCTGCGGCGCACATAAATAAAAATAATATTAAAAACAATTTACAATTTTTTTTTTTTTAAATCAAATTAATAAAAAAACTGTGCTTGCACATCCTGTGGGGCGCAAATTATGTGGGGCGCACATCCTGCAGCGCACATCCTGCTGCGCAAATAAATAAAAATAATATTAAAAACAAATTACAATTTTTTTTTTTAAATCAAATTAATAAAAAAACTGTCCTTGCACATCCTGTGGGGTGCAAATTCTGTGGGGCGCACATCCTGTGGCGCACATCCTGCAGCGCACATCCTGCTGCGCACATAAATAAAAATAATATTAAAAAATTTTTACAAAAAAAATATTTAAATTAAATTAATAAAAAAACTGTGCTTGCACATCCTGTGGGGCGCAAATTCTGTGGGGCGCACATCCTGCGGCGCACATCCTGCTGCGCACATAAATAAAAATAATATTAAAACATTTTTACAAAAAAAATATTTAAATCAAATTAATAAAAAAACTGTCCTTGCACATCCTGTGGGGCGCAAATTCTGTGGGGCGCACATCCTGCGGCGCACATCCTGCTGCGCACATAAATAAAAATAATATTAAAACATTTTTACAAAAAAAATATTTAAATCAAATTAATAAAAAAACTGTCCTTGCACATCCTGTGGGGCGCAAATTCTGTGGGGCGCACATCCTGCGGCACACATCCTGCTGCGCACATAAATAAAAATAATATTGAAACAAATTTACAAGTTTTTTTTTTTTAAATCAAATTAATAAAAAAACTGTGCTTGCAAATCCTGTGGGGCGCAAATTCTGTGGGGCGCACATCCTGCTGCTTACATAAATAAAAATAATATTAAAACATTTTTACAAAAAAAAATATTTAAATCAAAGTAATAAAAAAACTGTGCTTGCACATCCTGTGGGGCGCAAATTTTGTGGGGCGCACATCCTGCGGCGCACATCCTGCTGCGCACATAAATAAAAATAATATTAAAACATTTTTACAAAAAAAAATATTTAAATCAAATTAATAAAAAAACTGTGCTTGCACATTCTGTGGGGCGCAAATTCTGTGGGCCGCAAATCCTGCGGCGCATATCCTGCTGCGCACATAAATAAAAATAATATTAAAAACAATTTACAATTTTTTTTTGTTAAATCAAATTAATAAAAAAACTGTGCTTGCACATCCTGTGGGGCGCAAATTCTGTGGGGCGCACATCCTTCGGCGCACATCCTGCTGCGCACATAAATACAAATAATATTAAAACATTTTTACAAAAAAATTATTTAAATCAAATTAATAAAAAAACTGTGCTTGCACATCCTGTGGGGCGCAAATTCTGTGGGGCGCAAATTCTTTGGGGCGCACATCCTTCGGCGCACATCCTGCTGCGCACATAAATAAAAATAATATTAAAACATTTTTACAAAAAAAATATTTAAATCAAATTAATAAAAAAACTGTCCTTGCACATCCTGTGGGGCGCAAATTCTGTGGGGCGCACATCCTGCAGTGCAAATCCTGCTGCGCAAATAAATAAAAATAAAATTAAAAAAAATTTACAATTTTTTTTTTTTAAATCAAATTAATAAAAAAACTGTGCTTGCACATCCTGTGGGGCGAAAATTCTGTGGGGCGCAAATCCTGCGGCGCACATCCTGCTGCGCACATAAATAAAAATAATATTAAAACATTTTTACAAAAAAAAATATTCAAATCAAATTAATAAAAAAACTGTGCTTGCACATCCTGTGGGGCGCAAATTATGTGGGGCGCACATCCTGCTGTGCACATAAATAAAAGTAATATTAAAACATTTTTACAAAAAAAAATATTTAAATCAAATTAATAAAAAAACTGTCCTTGCACATCCTATGGGGCGCAAATTCTGTGGGGCGCACATCATGCGGCACACATCCTGCTGCGCACATAAATAAAAATAATATTGAAACAAATTTACAAGTTTTTTTTTTTAAATAAATTAATAAAAAAACTGTGCTTGCAAATCCTGTGGGGCGCAAATTATGTGGGGTGCACATCCTGCGGCGCACATCCTGCTCTGCACATAAATAAAAATAATATTAAAACATTTTTACAAAAAAAAATATTTAAATCAAATTAATAAAAAAACTGTGCTTGCACATCCTGCGGCGCACATCCTGCTGCGCACATAAATAAAAATAATATTAAAACATTTTTACAAAAAAAAATATTTAAATCAAATTAATAAAAAAACTGTGCTTGCACATCCTGTGGGGCGCAAATTATGTGGGGCGCACATCCTGCTGTGCACATAAATAAAAATAATATTAAAACATTTTTACAAAAAAAAATATTTAAATCAAATTAATAAAAAAACTGTCCTTGCACATCCTATGGGGCGCAAATTCTGTGGGGCGCACATCATGCGGCACACATCCTGCTGCGCACATAAATAAAAATAATATTGAAACAAATTTACAAGTTTTTTTTTTTAAATAAATTAATAAAAAAACTGTGCTTGCAAATCCTGTGGGGCGCAAATTATGTGGGGTGCACATCCTGCGGCGCACATCCTGCTCTGCACATAAATAAAAATAATATTAAAACATTTTTACAAAAAAAAATATTTAAATCAAATTAATAAAAAAACTGTGCTTGCACATCCTGCGGCGCACATCCTGCTGCGCACATAAATAAAAATAATATTAAAACATTTTTACAAAAAAAAATATTTAAATCAAATTAATAAAAAAACTGTGCTTGCACATCCTGTGGGGCGCAAATTATGTGGGGCGCACATCCTGCTGTGCACATAAATAAAAATAATATTAAAACATTTTTACAAAAAAAAATATTTAAATCAAATTAATAAAAAAACTGTCCTTGCACATCCTGTGGGGCGCAAATTCTGTGGGGCGCACATCCTGCGGCGCACATCCTGCTGCGCACATAAATAAAAATAATATTAAAAACAAATTACAATTTTTTTTTTTCAATCAAATTAATAAAAAAACTGTCCTTGCACATCCTGTGGGGCGCAAATTCTGTGGAGCGCAAATTCTGTGGGGCGCACATCCTGCGGCGCACATCCTGCTGCGCATATAAATAAAAATAATATTGAAACAAATTTACAAGTTTTTTTTTTTAAATCAAATTAATAAAAAAACTGTGCTTGCACATCCTGTGGGGCGCAAATTATGTGGGGCGCACATCCTGCGGCGCACATCCTGCTGCGCACATAAATAAAAATAATATTAAAAACAAATTACAATTTTTTTTTTTAAATCAAATTAATAAAAAAACTGTGCTTGCACATCCTGTGGTGCGCAAATTATGTGGGGCGCACATCCTGCGGCGCACATAAATAAAAATAATATTAAAAACAAATTACAATTTTTTTTTTTTAAGTTAAATTAATAAAAAAACTGTCCTTGCACATCCTGTGGGGCGCAAATTCTGTGGGGCGCACATCCTGCGGCGCACATCCTGCTGCGCACATAAATAAAAATAATATTAAAAACAAATTACAAGTTTTTTTTAAATCAAATTAATAAAAAAACTGTGCTTGCACATCCTGTGGGGCGCAAATTCTGTGGGGCGCACATCCTGCGGCACACATAAATAAAAATAATATTAAAAACAAATTACAATTTTTTTTTTTTAAGTCAAATTAATAAAAAAACTGTCCTTGCACATCCTGTGGGGCGCAAATTCTGTGGGGCGCACATCCTGCGGCGCACATCCTGCTGCGCACATAAATAAAAATAATATTAAAAACAAATTACAATTTTTTTTTTAAATCAAATTAGTAAAAAAACTGTCTTTGCACATCCTGTGGGGCGCAAATTCTGTGGGGCGCACATGAATAAAAATAATATTAAAACATTTTTACAAAAAAAAATATTTAAATCAAATTAATAAAAAAACTGTGCTTGCACATCCTGTGGGGCGCAAATTCTGTGGGGCGCACATACTGCGGCAAACATCCTGCTGCGCACATAAATAAAAATAATATTAAAAACAAATTACAATTTTTTTTTTAAATCAAATTAATAAAAAAAGTGTCCTTGCACATCCTGTGGGGCGCAAATTCTGTGGGGCGCACATCCTGCGGCGCACATCCTGCTGCGCACATAAACAAAAATAATATTAAAACATTTTTACAAAAAAAAATATTTAAATCAAATTAATAAAAAAACTGTCCTTGCACATCCTGTGGGGCGCAAATTCTGTGGGGCGCACATGAATACAAATAATATTAAAACATTTTTACAAAAAATTTTTTTTAAATCAAATTAATAAAAAAACTGTCCATGCACATCCTGTGGGGCGCAAAATTCTGTGGGGCGCACATCCTGTGGCGCACATCCTGCTGCGCACATAAATAAAAATGAGATAAAACATTTTTACAAAAAAAAATATTTAAATCAAATTAATAAAAAAACTGTGCTTGCACATCCTGTGGGGCGCAAATTATGTGGGGCACAAATTCTGTGGGGCGCACATCCTGCAGCGCATATCCTGCTGCGCACATAAATAAAAATAATATTAAAACATTTTTACAAAAAAAATATTTAAATCAAATTAATAAAAAAACTGTGCTTGCACATTCTGTGGGGCGCATATCCTGCAGCGCAAATCCTGCTGCGCACATAAATAAAAATAATATTAAAAACAATTTACAATTTTTTTTTTTTAAATCAAATAAATAAAAAAACTGTGCTTACACATCCTGTGGGGCGCAAATTCTGTGGGGCGCACATCCTGCGGCGCACATCCTGCTGCGCACATAAATAAAAATAATATTAAAAACAATTTACAATTTTTTTTTTTAAATCAAATAAATAAAAAAACTGTGCTTACACATCCTGTGGGGCGCAAATTCTGTGGGGCGCACATCCTGCGGCGCACATCCTGCTGCGCACATAAATAAAAATAATATTAAAACATTTTTACAAAAAAAATATTTAAATCAAATTAATAAAAAAACTGTCCTTGCACATCCTGAGGGGCGCAAATTCTGTGGGGCGCACATCCTGCGGCGCACATCCTGCTGCGCACATAAATAAAAATAATATTAAAAACATTTTTACAAAAAAAAATATTTAAATCAAATTAATAAAAAAACTGTCCTTGCACATCCTGTGGGGCGCAAATTCTGTGGGGCGCACATGAATAAAAATAATATTAAAACATTTTTACAAAAAAAAATATTTAAATCAAATTAATAAAAAAACTGTGCTTGCACATCCTGTGGGGCGCAAATTCTGTGGGGCGCACATCCTGCGGCGCACATCCTGCTGCGCACATAAATAAAAATAATATTAAAACATTTTTACAAAAAAAAATATTTAAATCAAATTAATAAAAAAACTGTGCTTGCACATCCTGTGGGGCGCAAATTCTGTGGGGCGCACATCCTGCTGCGCACATAAATAAAAATAATATTGAAAACAAATTACAATTTTTTTTTTTTAAATCAAATTAATAAAAAAACTGTCCTTGCACATCCTGTGGGGCGCAAATTCTGTGGGGCGCACATCCTGCGGCGCATATCCTGCTGCGCACATAAATAAAAATAATATTAAAAACAAATTACAATTTTTTTTTTAAATCAAATTAATAAAAAAACTGTGCTTGCACATCCTGTGGGGCGCAAATTATGTGGGGCGCAAATTCTGTGGGGCGCACATCTTGCGGCGCACATCCTGCTGCGCACATAAATAAAAATAATATTAAAACATTTTTACAAAAAAAAATATTTAAATCAAATTAATAAAAAAACTGTGCTTGCACATCCTGTGGGGCACAAATTCTGTGGGGCGCACATCCTGCGGCACACATCCTGCTGCTCACTTAAATAAAAATAATATTAAAACATTTTTACAAAAAAAAATATTTAAATCAAATTAATAAAAAAACTTTGCTTGCACATCCTGTGGGGCGCAAATTCTGTGGGGCGCACATCCTGCGGCGCACATCCAGCTGCGCACATTAATACAAATAATATTAAAACATTTTTACAAAAAAAAATATTTAAATCAAATTAATAAAAAAACTGTCCTTGCACATCCTGTGGGGTGCAAATTCTGTGGGGCGCACATCCTGAGCCGCACATCCTGCTGCGCACATAAATAAAAATAATATTGAAAACAAATTACAATTTTTTTTTTTTAAATCAAATTAATAAAAAAACTGTCCTTGCACATCCTGTGGGGCGCAAATTCTGTGGGGCGCACATCCTGCGGCGCACATCCTGCTGCGCACATAAATAAAAATAATATTAAAACATTTTTACAAAAAAAAATATTTAAATCAAATTAATAAAAAAACTGTGCTTGCACATCCTGTGGGGCGCAAATTCTGTGGGGCGCACATCCTGCTGCGCACATAAATAAAAATAATATTAAAAACAAATTACAATTTTTTTTTTTAAATCAAATTAATAAAAAAACTGTCCTTGCACATCCTGTGGGGCACAAATTCTGTGGGGCGCACATCCTGAGCAGCACATCCTGCTGCGCACATAAATAAAAATAATATTAAAACATTTTTACAAAAAAAAATATTTAAATCAAATTAATAAAAAAACTGTGCTTGCACATCCTGTGGGGCACAAATTCTGTGGGGCGCACATCCTGCGGCACACATCCTGCTGCTCACATAAATAAAAATAATATTAAAACATTTTTACAAAAAAAATATTTAAATCAAAGTAATAAAAAAACTGTCCTTGCACATCCTGTGGGGCGCAAATTCTGTGGGGCGCACATCCTGCGCCGCACATCCTGCTGCGCACATAAATAAAAATAATATTGAAACAAATTTACAAGTTTTTTTTTTTTTTCAAATTAATAAAAAAACTGTGCTTGCACATCCTGTGGGGTGCAAATTATGTGGGGCGCACATCCTGCTGTGCACATGAATAAAAATAATATTAAAACATTTTTACAAAAAAATATATTTAAATCAAATTAATAAAAAAACTGTGCTTGCACATCCTGTGGGGCGCAAATTCTGTGGGGCGCACATCCTGCTGCGCACATAAATAAAAATAATATTGAAAACAAATTACAATTTTTTTTTTTTAAATCAAATTAATAAAAAAACTGTCCTTGCACATCCTGTGGGGCGCAAATTCTGTGGGGCGCACATCCTGCGGCGCACATCCTGCTGCGCACATAAATAAAAATAATATTAAAAACAAATTACAATTTTTTTTTAAATCAAATTAATAAAAAAACTGTGCTTGCACATCCTGTGGGGCGCAAATTATGTGGGGCGCAAATTCTGTGGGGCGCACATCTTGCGGCGCACATCCTGCTGCGCACATAAATAAAAATAATATTAAAACATTTTTACAAAAAAAAATATTTAAATCAAATTAATAAAAAAACTGTGCTTGCACATCCTGTGGGGCACAAATTCTGTGGGGCGCACATCCTGCGGCACACATCCTGCTGCTCACATAAATAAAAATAATATTAAAACATTTTTACAAAAAAAAATATTTAAATCAAATTAATAAAAAAACTTTGCTTGCACATCCTGTGGGGCGCAAATTCTGTGGGGCGCACATCCTGCGGCGCACATCCAGCTGCGCACATTAATAAAAATAATATTAAAACATTTTTACAAAAAAAAATATTTAAATCAAATTAATAAAAAAACTGTGCTTGCACATCCTGTGGGGCGCAAATTCTGTGGGGCGCACATCCTGCGGCGCACATCCTGCTGCGCACATAAATAAAAATAATATTAAAAACAAATTACAATTTTTTTATTAAATCAAATTAATAAAAAAACTGTGCTTGCACATCCTGTGGGGCGCAAATTATGTGGGGCGCAAATTCTGTGGGGCGCACATCCTGTGGCGCACATCCTGCTGCGCACATAAATAAAAATGAGATAAAACATTTTTACAAAAAAAAATATTTAAATCAAATTAATAAAAAAACTGTGCTTGCACATCCTGTGGGGCGCAAATTATGTGGGGCACAAATTCTGTGGGGCGCACATCCTGCAGCGCATATCCTGCTGCGCACATAAATAAAAATAATATTAAAACATTTTTACAAAAAAAATATTTAAATCAAATTAATAAAAAAACTGTGCTTGCACATTCTGTGGGGCGCATATCCTGCGGCGCAAATCCTGCTGCGCACATAAATAAAAATAATATTAAAAACAATTTACAATTTTTTTTTTTTAAATCAAATAAATAAAAAAACTGTGCTTACACATCCTGTGGGGCGCAAATTCTGTGGGGCGCACATCCTGCGGCGCACATCCTGCTGCGCACATAAATAAAAATAATATTAAAAACAATTTACAATTTTTTTTTTTAAATCAAATAAATAAAAAAACTGTGCTTACACATCCTGTGGGGCGCAAATTCTGTGGGGCGCACATCCTGCGGCGCACATCCTGCTGCGCACATAAATAAAAATAATATTAAAACATTTTTACAAAAAAAATATTTAAATCAAATTAATAAAAAAACTGTCCTTGCACATCCTGAGGGGCGCAAATTCTGTGGGGCGCACATCCTGCGGCGCACATCCTGCTGCGCACATAAATAAAAATAATATTAAAACATTTTTACAAAAAAAAATATTTAAATCAAATTAATAAAAAAACTGTCCTTGCACATCCTGTGGGGCGCAAATTCTGTGGGGCGCACATGAATAAAAATAATATTAAAACATTTTTACAAAAAAAAATATTTAAATCAAATTAATAAAAAAACTGTGCTTGCACATCCTGTGGGGAGCAAATTCTGTGGGGCGCACATCCTGCGGCGCACATCCTGCTGCGCACATAAATAAAAATAATATTAAAAACAAATTACAATTTTTTTTTTTAAATCAAATTTTTAAAAAAACTGTCCATGCACATCCTGTGGGGCGCAAATTCTGTGGGGCGCACATCCTGCGGCGCACATCCTGCTGCGCACATAAATAAAAATAATATTAAAAACAAATTACAATTTTTTTTTTAAAATCAAATTAATAAAAAAACTGTCCTTGCACATCCTGTGGGGCGCAAATTATGTGGGGCGCACATCCTGCGGCGCACATCCTGCTGCGCACATAAATAAAAATAATATTAAAACATTTTTACAAAAAAAATATTTAAATCAAATTAATAAAAAAACTGTCCTTGCACATCCTGTGGGGCGCAAATTCTGTGGGGCGCACATCCTGCGGCGCACATCCTGCTGCGCACATAAATAAAAATAATATTAAAACATTTTTACAAAAAAAATATTTAAATCAAATTAATAAAAAAAACTGTCCTTGCACATCCTGTGGGGCGCAAATTCTGTGGGGCGCACATCCTGCGGCGCAAATCCTGCTGCGCACATAAATAAAAATGAAATAAAACATTTTTACAAAAAAAAATATTTAAATCAAATTAATAAAAAAACTGTGCTTGCACATCCTGTGGGGCGCAAATCCTGCGGCGCACATCCTGCTGCGCACATAAATAAAAATAATATTAAAAACAAATTACAATTTTTTTTTTAAAATCAAATTAATAAAAAAACTGTCCTTGCACATCCTGTGGGGCGCACATCCTGCGGCGCACATCCTGCTGCGCACATAAATAAAAATAATATTAAAACATTTTTACAAAAAAAAATATTTAAATCAAATTAATAAACAAACTGTGCTTGCACATCCTGTGGGGCGCAAATTATGTGGGGCGCACATCCTTTGGCGCACATCCTGCTGCGCACATAAATAAAAATAATATTAAAACATTTTTACAAAAAAAATATTTAAATCAAATTAATAAAAAAACTGTCCTTGCACATCCTGTGGGGCGCAAATTCTGTGGGCCGCAAATCCTGCGGCGCAAATCCTGCTCTGCACATAAATAAAAATAATATTAAAACATTTTTACAAAAAAAAATATTTAAATCAAATTAATAAAAAAACTGTGCTTGCACATCCTGCGGCGCACATCCTGCTGCGCACATAAATAAAAATAATATTAAAACATTTTTACAAAAAAAAATATTTAAATCAAATTAATAAAAAAACTGTGCTTGCACATCCTGTGGGGCGCAAATTATGTGGGGCGCACATCCTGCTGTGCACATAAATAAAAATAATATTAAAACATTTTTACAAAAAAAAATATTTAAATCAAATTAATAAAAAAACTGTCCTTGCACATCCTGTGGGGCGCAAATTCTGTGGGGCGCACATCCTGCGGCGCACATCCTGCTGCGCACATAAATAAAAATAATATTAAAAACAAATTACAATTTTTTTTTTTCAATCAAATTAATAAAAAAACTGTCCTTGCACATCCTGTGGGGCGCAAATTCTGTGGAGCGCAAATTCTGTGGGGCGCACATCCTGCGGCGCACATCCTGCTGCGCATATAAATAAAAATAATATTGAAACAAATTTACAAGTTTTTTTTTTTAAATCAAATTAATAAAAAAACTGTGCTTGCACATCCTGTGGGGCGCAAATTATGTGGGGCGCACATCCTGCGGCGCACATCCTGCTGCGCACATAAATAAAAATAATATTAAAAACAAATTACAATTTTTTTTTTTAAATCAAATTAATAAAAAAACTGTGCTTGCACATCCTGTGGTGCGCAAATTATGTGGGGCGCACATCCTGCGGCGCACATAAATAAAAATAATATTAAAAACAAATTACAATTTTTTTTTTTTAAGTTAAATTAATAAAAAAACTGTCCTTGCACATCCTGTGGGGCGCAAATTCTGTGGGGCGCACATCCTGCGGCGCACATCCTGCTGCGCACATAAATAAAAATAATATTAAAAACAAATTACAAGTTTTTTTTAAATCAAATTAATAAAAAAACTGTGCTTGCACATCCTGTGGGGCGCAAATTCTGTGGGGCGCACATCCTGCGGCACACATAAATAAAAATAATATTAAAAACAAATTACAATTTTTTTTTTTTAAGTCAAATTAATAAAAAAACTGTCCTTGCACATCCTGTGGGGCGCAAATTCTGTGGGGCGCACATCCTGCGGCGCACATCCTGCTGCGCACATAAATAAAAATAATATTAAAAACAAATTACAATTTTTTTTTTAAATCAAATTAGTAAAAAAACTGTCTTTGCACATCCTGTGGGGCGCAAATTCTGTGGGGCGCACATGAATAAAAATAATATTAAAACATTTTTACAAAAAAAAATATTTAAATCAAATTAATAAAAAAACTGTGCTTGCACATCCTGTGGGGCGCAAATTCTGTGGGGCGCACATACTGCGGCAAACATCCTGCTGCGCACATAAATAAAAATAATATTAAAAACAAATTACAATTTTTTTTTTAAATCAAATTAATAAAAAAAGTGTCCTTGCACATCCTGTGGGGCGCAAATTCTGTGGGGCGCACATCCTGCGGCGCACATCCTGCTGCGCACATAAACAAAAATAATATTAAAACATTTTTACAAAAAAAAATATTTAAATCAAATTAATAAAAAAACTGTCCTTGCACATCCTGTGGGGCGCAAATTCTGTGGGGCGCACATGAATACAAATAATATTAAAACATTTTTACAAAAAATTTTTTTTAAATCAAATTAATAAAAAAACTGTCCATGCACATCCTGTGGGGCGCAAAATTCTGTGGGGCGCACATCCTGTGGCGCACATCCTGCTGCGCACATAAATAAAAATGAGATAAAACATTTTTACAAAAAAAAATATTTAAATCAAATTAATAAAAAAACTGTGCTTGCACATCCTGTGGGGCGCAAATTATGTGGGGCACAAATTCTGTGGGGCGCACATCCTGCAGCGCATATCCTGCTGCGCACATAAATAAAAATAATATTAAAACATTTTTACAAAAAAAATATTTAAATCAAATTAATAAAAAAACTGTGCTTGCACATTCTGTGGGGCGCATATCCTGCAGCGCAAATCCTGCTGCGCACATAAATAAAAATAATATTAAAAACAATTTACAATTTTTTTTTTTTAAATCAAATAAATAAAAAAACTGTGCTTACACATCCTGTGGGGCGCAAATTCTGTGGGGCGCACATCCTGCGGCGCACATCCTGCTGCGCACATAAATAAAAATAATATTAAAAACAATTTACAATTTTTTTTTTTAAATCAAATAAATAAAAAAACTGTGCTTACACATCCTGTGGGGCGCAAATTCTGTGGGGCGCACATCCTGCGGCGCACATCCTGCTGCGCACATAAATAAAAATAATATTAAAACATTTTTACAAAAAAAATATTTAAATCAAATTAATAAAAAAACTGTCCTTGCACATCCTGAGGGGCGCAAATTCTGTGGGGCGCACATCCTGCGGCGCACATCCTGCTGCGCACATAAATAAAAATAATATTAAAAACATTTTTACAAAAAAAAATATTTAAATCAAATTAATAAAAAAACTGTCCTTGCACATCCTGTGGGGCGCAAATTCTGTGGGGCGCACATGAATAAAAATAATATTAAAACATTTTTACAAAAAAAAATATTTAAATCAAATTAATAAAAAAACTGTGCTTGCACATCCTGTGGGGCGCAAATTCTGTGGGGCGCACATCCTGCGGCGCACATCCTGCTGCGCACATAAATAAAAATAATATTAAAACATTTTTACAAAAAAAAATATTTAAATCAAATTAATAAAAAAACTGTGCTTGCACATCCTGTGGGGCGCAAATTCTGTGGGGCGCACATCCTGCTGCGCACATAAATAAAAATAATATTGAAAACAAATTACAATTTTTTTTTTTTAAATCAAATTAATAAAAAAACTGTCCTTGCACATCCTGTGGGGCGCAAATTCTGTGGGGCGCACATCCTGCGGCGCATATCCTGCTGCGCACATAAATAAAAATAATATTAAAAACAAATTACAATTTTTTTTTTAAATCAAATTAATAAAAAAACTGTGCTTGCACATCCTGTGGGGCGCAAATTATGTGGGGCGCAAATTCTGTGGGGCGCACATCTTGCGGCGCACATCCTGCTGCGCACATAAATAAAAATAATATTAAAACATTTTTACAAAAAAAAATATTTAAATCAAATTAATAAAAAAACTGTGCTTGCACATCCTGTGGGGCACAAATTCTGTGGGGCGCACATCCTGCGGCACACATCCTGCTGCTCACTTAAATAAAAATAATATTAAAACATTTTTACAAAAAAAAATATTTAAATCAAATTAATAAAAAAACTTTGCTTGCACATCCTGTGGGGCGCAAATTCTGTGGGGCGCACATCCTGCGGCGCACATCCAGCTGCGCACATTAATACAAATAATATTAAAACATTTTTACAAAAAAAAATATTTAAATCAAATTAATAAAAAAACTGTCCTTGCACATCCTGTGGGGTGCAAATTCTGTGGGGCGCACATCCTGAGCCGCACATCCTGCTGCGCACATGAATAAAAATAATATTAAAACATTTTTACAAAAAAAAATATTTAAATCAAATTAATAAAAAAACTGTGCTTGCAAATCCTGTGGGGCGCAAATTCTGTGGGGCGGACATCCTGCGGCGCACATCCTGCTGCGCACATAAATAAAAATAATATTAAAAACAAATTACAATTTTTTTTTTTTAAATCAAATTAATAAAAAAACTGTGCTTGCACATCCTGTGGGGCGCAAATTCTGTGGGGCGCAAATTCTGTGGGGCGCACATCCTGCGGCGCACATCCTGCTGCGCACATAAATAAAAATAATATTAAAACATTTTTACAAAAAAAAATATTTAAATCAAATTAATAAAAAAACTGTGCTTGCACATCCTGTGGGGCGCAAATTCTGTGGGGCGCACATCCTGCTGCGCACATAAATAAAAATAATATTGAAAACAAATTACAATTTTTTTTTTTTAAATCAAATTAATAAAAAAACTGTCCTTGCACATCCTGTGGGGCGCAAATTCTGTGGGGCGCACATCCTGCGGCGCACATCCTGCTGCGCACATAAATAAAAATAATATTAAAACATTTTTACAAAAAAAAATATTTAAATCAAATTAATAAAAAAACTGTGCTTGCACATCCTGTGGGGCGCAAATTCTGTGGGGCGCACATCCTGCTGCGCACATAAATAAAAATAATATTAAAAACAAATTACAATTTTTTTTTTTAAATCAAATTAATAAAAAAACTGTCCTTGCACATCCTGTGGGGCACAAATTCTGTGGGGCGCACATCCTGAGCAGCACATCCTGCTGCGCACATAAATAAAAATAATATTAAAACATTTTTACAAAAAAAAATATTTAAATCAAATTAATAAAAAAACTGTGCTTGCACATCCTGTGGGGCACAAATTCTGTGGGGCGCACATCCTGCGGCACACATCCTGCTGCTCACATAAATAAAAATAATATTAAAACATTTTTACAAAAAAAATATTTAAATCAAAGTAATAAAAAAACTGTCCTTGCACATCCTGTGGGGCGCAAATTCTGTGGGGCGCACATCCTGCGCCGCACATCCTGCTGCGCACATAAATAAAAATAATATTGAAACAAATTTACAAGTTTTTTTTTTTTTTCAAATTAATAAAAAAACTGTGCTTGCACATCCTGTGGGGTGCAAATTATGTGGGGCGCACATCCTGCTGTGCACATGAATAAAAATAATATTAAAACATTTTTACAAAAAAATATATTTAAATCAAATTAATAAAAAAACTGTGCTTGCACATCCTGTGGGGCGCAAATTCTGTGGGGCGCACATCCTGCTGCGCACATAAATAAAAATAATATTGAAAACAAATTACAATTTTTTTTTTTTAAATCAAATTAATAAAAAAACTGTCCTTGCACATCCTGTGGGGCGCAAATTCTGTGGGGCGCACATCCTGCGGCGCACATCCTGCTGCGCACATAAATAAAAATAATATTAAAAACAAATTACAATTTTTTTTTTAAATCAAATTAATAAAAAAACTGTGCTTGCACATCCTGTGGGGCGCAAATTATGTGGGGCGCAAATTCTGTGGGGCGCACATCTTGCGGCGCACATCCTGCTGCGCACATAAATAAAAATAATATTAAAACATTTTTACAAAAAAAAATATTTAAATCAAATTAATAAAAAAACTGTGCTTGCACATCCTGTGGGGCACAAATTCTGTGGGGCGCACATCCTGCGGCACACATCCTGCTGCTCACATAAATAAAAATAATATTAAAACATTTTTACAAAAAAAAATATTTAAATCAAATTAATAAAAAAACTTTGCTTGCACATCCTGTGGGGCGCAAATTCTGTGGGGCGCACATCCTGCGGCGCACATCCAGCTGCGCACATTAATAAAAATAATATTAAAACATTTTTACAAAAAAAAATATTTAAATCAAATTAATAAAAAAACTGTGCTTGCACATCCTGTGGGGCGCAAATTCTGTGGGGCGCACATCCTGCGGCGCACATCCTGCTGCGCACATAAATAAAAATAATATTAAAAACAAATTACAATTTTTTTATTAAATCAAATTAATAAAAAAACTGTGCTTGCACATCCTGTGGGGCGCAAATTATGTGGGGCGCAAATTCTGTGGGGCGCACATCCTGTGGCGCACATCCTGCTGCGCACATAAATAAAAATGAGATAAAACATTTTTACAAAAAAAAATATTTAAATCAAATTAATAAAAAAACTGTGCTTGCACATCCTGTGGGGCGCAAATTATGTGGGGCACAAATTCTGTGGGGCGCACATCCTGCAGCGCATATCCTGCTGCGCACATAAATAAAAATAATATTAAAACATTTTTACAAAAAAAATATTTAAATCAAATTAATAAAAAAACTGTGCTTGCACATTCTGTGGGGCGCATATCCTGCGGCGCAAATCCTGCTGCGCACATAAATAAAAATAATATTAAAAACAATTTACAATTTTTTTTTTTTAAATCAAATAAATAAAAAAACTGTGCTTACACATCCTGTGGGGCGCAAATTCTGTGGGGCGCACATCCTGCGGCGCACATCCTGCTGCGCACATAAATAAAAATAATATTAAAAACAATTTACAATTTTTTTTTTTAAATCAAATAAATAAAAAAACTGTGCTTACACATCCTGTGGGGCGCAAATTCTGTGGGGCGCACATCCTGCGGCGCACATCCTGCTGCGCACATAAATAAAAATAATATTAAAACATTTTTACAAAAAAAATATTTAAATCAAATTAATAAAAAAACTGTCCTTGCACATCCTGAGGGGCGCAAATTCTGTGGGGCGCACATCCTGCGGCGCACATCCTGCTGCGCACATAAATAAAAATAATATTAAAACATTTTTACAAAAAAAAATATTTAAATCAAATTAATAAAAAAACTGTCCTTGCACATCCTGTGGGGCGCAAATTCTGTGGGGCGCACATGAATAAAAATAATATTAAAACATTTTTACAAAAAAAAATATTTAAATCAAATTAATAAAAAAACTGTGCTTGCACATCCTGTGGGGAGCAAATTCTGTGGGGCGCACATCCTGCGGCGCACATCCTGCTGCGCACATAAATAAAAATAATATTAAAAACAAATTACAATTTTTTTTTTTAAATCAAATTTTTAAAAAAACTGTCCATGCACATCCTGTGGGGCGCAAATTCTGTGGGGCGCACATCCTGCGGCGCACATCCTGCTGCGCACATAAATAAAAATAATATTAAAAACAAATTACAATTTTTTTTTTAAAATCAAATTAATAAAAAAACTGTCCTTGCACATCCTGTGGGGCGCAAATTATGTGGGGCGCACATCCTGCGGCGCACATCCTGCTGCGCACATAAATAAAAATAATATTAAAACATTTTTACAAAAAAAATATTTAAATCAAATTAATAAAAAAACTGTCCTTGCACATCCTGTGGGGCGCAAATTCTGTGGGGCGCACATCCTGCGGCGCACATCCTGCTGCGCACATAAATAAAAATAATATTAAAACATTTTTACAAAAAAAATATTTAAATCAAATTAATAAAAAAAACTGTCCTTGCACATCCTGTGGGGCGCAAATTCTGTGGGGCGCACATCCTGCGGCGCAAATCCTGCTGCGCACATAAATAAAAATGAAATAAAACATTTTTACAAAAAAAAATATTTAAATCAAATTAATAAAAAAACTGTGCTTGCACATCCTGTGGGGCGCAAATCCTGCGGCGCACATCCTGCTGCGCACATAAATAAAAATAATATTAAAAACAAATTACAATTTTTTTTTTAAAATCAAATTAATAAAAAAACTGTCCTTGCACATCCTGTGGGGCGCACATCCTGCGGCGCACATCCTGCTGCGCACATAAATAAAAATAATATTAAAACATTTTTACAAAAAAAAATATTTAAATCAAATTAATAAACAAACTGTGCTTGCACATCCTGTGGGGCGCAAATTATGTGGGGCGCACATCCTTTGGCGCACATCCTGCTGCGCACATAAATAAAAATAATATTAAAACATTTTTACAAAAAAAATATTTAAATCAAATTAATAAAAAAACTGTCCTTGCACATCCTGTGGGGCGCAAATTCTGTGGGCCGCAAATCCTGCGGCGCAAATCCTGCTGCGAACATAAATAAAAATAATATTAAAATCAATTTACAATTATTTTTTTTTAAATCAAATTGATAAAAAAACTGTCCTTGCACATCCTTTGGGGCGCACATCCTGCGGCGCACATCCTGCTGCGCACATAAGTAAAAATAATATTAAAAACAAACTACACTGTTTTTTTTTTAAATCAAATTAATAAAAAAACTGTCCTTGCACATCATGTGGGGCGCAAATTCTGTGGGGCGCACATCCTGCGGCGCACATCCTGCTGCGCACATAAATAAAAATAATGTTAAAAAAAAATTACAATTTTTTTTTAAAAATAAAATTAATAAAAAAACTGTGCTTGCACATCCTGTGGGGCGCAAATTATGTGGGGCGCACATCCTGCGGCGCACATCCAGCTGCGCACATTAATACAAATAATATTAAAACATTTTTACAAAAAAAAATATTTAAATCAAATTAATAAACAAACTGTGCTTGCACATCCTGTGGGGCGCAAATTCTGTGGGGCGCACATCCTGCTGCGCACATAAATAAAAATAATATTAAAAACAAATTACAATTTTTTTTTTTAAATCAAATTAATAAAAAAACTGTGCTTGCACATCCTGTGGGGCGCAAATTCTGTGGGGCGCACATCCTTTGGCGCACATCCTGCTGCGCACATTAATAAAAATAATATTAAAACATTTTTACAAAAAAATATATTTAAATCAATTAAATAAAAAAACTGTGCTTGCACATCCTGTGGGGCGCAAATTCTGTTGGGCGCACATCCTGCGGCGCACATCCTGCTGCGCACATAAATAAAAATAATATTAAAACATTTTTACAAAAAAAAATATTTAAATCAAATTATTAAAAAAACTGTGCTTGAACATCCTGTGGGGCGCAAATTATGTGGGGCGCACATCCTGCGGCGCACATCGTGCTGTGCACATGAATAAAAATAATATTAAAAACAAATTACAATTTTTTTTTAAAAATCAAATTAATAAAAAAACTGTGCTTGCACATCCTGTGGGGCGCAAATTCTGTGGGGCGCACATCCTGCGGCGCACATCCTGCTGTGCACATGAATAAAAATAATGTTAAAACATTTTTACAAAAAAAAATATATACATCAAATTAATAAAAAAACTGTGCTTGCACATCCTGTGGGGCGCGAATTCTGTGGGGCGCACATTCAGCTGCGCACATTAATACAAATAATATTAAAAACAATTTACAATTTTTTTTTTTTTTAAATCAAATTAATAAAAAAACTGTCCTTGCACATCCTGTGAGGCGCAAATTCTGTGGGGTGCACATGAATAAAAATAATATTAAAACATTTTTACAAAAAAAATATTTAAATCAAATTAATAAAAAAACTGTGCTCGCACATCCTGTGGGGCGCAAATTCTGTGGGGCGCACATCCTGCAGCACACATCCTGCTGCGCACATAAATAAAAATAATATTAAAAACAAATTACAATTTTTTTTTTAATCAAATTAATAAAAAAACTGTGCTTGCACATCCTGTGGGGCACAAATTCTGTGCGGCGCACATCCAGCTGCGCACATTAATAAAAATAATATTAAAACATTTTTACAAAAAAAATATTTAAATCAAATTAATAAAAAAACTGTCCTTGCACATCCTGTGGGGCGCAAATTATGTGGGGCGCACATCCTGCGGCGCAAATCCTGCTGCACACATGAGTAAAAATAATATTAAAACATTTTTACAAAAAAAAATATTTAAATCCAATTAATAAAAAAACTGTTCTTGCACATCCTGTGGGGCGCAAATTCTGTGGGGCGCACATCCTGCTGCGCACATCCTGCTGCGCACATGAATAAAAATAATATTAAAACATTTTTACAAAAAAAATATTTAAATCAAATTAATAAAAAAACTGTCCTTGCACATCCTGTGGGGCGCAAATTCTTTGGGGCGCACATCCTGCGGCGCACATCCTGCTGCGCACATACATAAAAATAATATTAAAAACAAATTACAATTTTTTTAAAAAAATCAAATTAATAAAAAAACTGTGCTTGCACTTCCTGTGGTGCGCAAATTATGTGGGGCGCAAATTCTGTGGGGCGCACATCCTGCGGCGCACATCCTGCTGCGCACATAAATAAAAATAATATTAAAATATTTTTACAAAAAAAATATTTAAATCAAATTAATAAACAAACTGTGCTTGCACATCCTGTGGGGCGCAAATTCTGTGGGGCGCACATCCTGCGGCGCACATCCTGCTGCGCACATAAATAAAAATAATATTAAAAACAAATTACAATTTTTTTTTTGAATCAAATTAATAAAAAAACTGTCCTTGCACATCCTGTGGGGCGCAAATTCTGTGGGGCGCACATCCTGCGGCGCACATCCTGCTGCGCACATAAATAAAAATAATATTTAAATCAAATTAATAAAAAAACTGTGCTTGCACATCCTGTGGGGCGCAAATTCTGTGGGGCGCACATCCTGCGGCGCACATCCTGCTGCGCACATAAATAAAAATAATATTAAAAACAATTTACAATTTTTTTTTTTAAATCAAATTAATAAAAAAACTGTGCTTGCACATCCTGTGGGGCGCAAATTCTGTGGGGCGCACATCCTGCAGCGCACATCCTGCTGCGCAAATAAATAAAAATAAAATTAAAAAAAATTTACAATATTTTTTTTTTAAATCAAATTAATAAAAAAACTGTCCATGCACATCCTGTGGGGCGCAAATTCTGTGGGGCGCACATCCTGCTGCGCACATAAATAAAAATAATATTAAAAACAAATTACAATTTTTTTTTTAAAATCAAATTAATAAAAAAACTGTCCTTGCACATCCTGTGGGGCGCACATCCTGCGGCGCACATCCTGCTGCGAACATAAATAAAAATAATATTAAAAACAAATTACAATTTTTTTTTTTAAATCAAATTAATAAAAAAACTGTCCTTTCACGTCCTGTGGGGCGCAAATTATGTGGGGCGCAAATTATGTGGGGCGCACATCCTGCTGCGCACATCCTGCTGCGCAAATATATAAAAATAATATTAAAACATTTTTACAAAAAAAAATATTTAAATCAAATTAATAAAAAAATGTGCTTGCACATCCTGTGGGGCGCAAATTATGTGGGGCGCACATCTTGCAGCGCACATCCTGCTGCGCACATAAATAAAAATAATATTAAAAACAAATTACAATTTTTTTTTTTTAAATCAAATTAATAAAAAAACTGTGGCTGCACATCCTGTGGGGCGCAAATTCTGTGGGGCGCACATCCTGCGGGGCACATCCTGCTGCGCACATAAATAAAAATAATATTAAAACATTTTTACAAAAAAAAATATTTAAATCAAATTATTAAAAAAACTGTGCTTGAACATCCTGTGGGGCGCAAATTATGTGGGGCGCACATCCTGCGGCGCACATCCTGCTCTGCACATGAATAAAAATAATATTAAAAACAAATTACAATTTTTTTTTAAAAATCAAATTAATAAAAAAACTGTGCTTGCACATCCTGTGGGGCGCAAATTCTGTGGGGCGCACATCCTGCGGCGCACATCCTGCTGTGCACATGAATAAAAATAATATTAAAACATTTTTACAAAAAAATATATTTAAATCAAATAAATAAAAAAACTGTGCTTGCACATCCTGTGGGGCGCAAATTCTGTGGGGCGCACATCCTGCGGCGCACATCCTGCTGCGCACATAAATAAAAATAATATTAAAAACAATTTACAATTTTTTTTCTTTAAATAAAATTAATAAAAAAACTGTGCTTGCACATCCTGTGGGGCGCAAATTCTGTGGGGTGCACATCCAGCCGCGCACATCCTGCTGTGCACATTAATAAAAATAATATTAAAACATTTTTACAAAAAAAATATTTAAATCAAATTAATAAAAAAACTGTGCTTGCACATCCTGTGGGGCGCAAATTCTGTGGGGCGCACATCCTGCGGCGCACATCCTGCTGCGCACATAAATAAAAATAATATTAAAAACAAATTACAATTTTTTTTTTTAAATCAAATTAATAAAAAAACTGTCCTTGCACATCCTGTGGGGCGCAAATTCTGTGGGGCGCACATCCTGCGGCGCACATCCTGCTGCGCAAATAAATAAAAATAATATTAAAACATTTTTACAAAAAAAAATATTTAAATCAAATTAATAAAAAAACTGTGCTTGCACATCCTGTGGGGCGCAAATTCTGTGGGGCGCACATGCTGCGGCGCACATCTTGCTGCGCACATAAATAAAAATAATATTAAAAACAAATTACAATTTTTTTTTTTAAATCAAATTAATAAAAAAACTGTCCTTGCACATCCTGTGGGGCGCAAATTCTGTGGGGCGCACATGAATAAAAATAATATTAAAACATTTTTACAAAAAAAAATATTTAAATCAAATTAATAAAAAAACTGTGCTTGCACATCCTGTGGGGCGCAAATTCTGTGGGGTGCACATGAATAAAAATAATATTAAAACATTTTTACAAAAAAAAATATTTAAATCAAATTAATAAAAAAACTGTCCTTGCACATCCTGTGGGGCGCAAATTATGTGGGGCGCACATCATGCGGCGCACATCCAGCTGCGCACATTAATAATAATAATATTAAAACATTTTTACAAAAAAAAATATTTAAATCAAATTAATAAAAAAACTGTCCTTGCACATCCTGTGGGGCGCAAATTCTGTGGGGCGCACATCCTGCGGCGCACATCCTGCTGCGCACATAAATAAAAATAATATTAAAAACAAATTACAATTTTTTTTTTAAATCAAATTAATAAAAAAACTGTCCTTGCACATCCTGTGGGCCGCAAATCCTGCGGCGCACATCCTGCTGCGCAGATAAATAAAAATAATATTAAAACATTTTTACAAAAAAAAATATTTAAATCAAATTAATAAAAAAACTGTGCTTGTACATCCTGTGGGGCGCAAATTCTGTGGGGCGCACATCCTGCGGTGCACATCCTGCTGCGCACATAAATAAAAATAATATTAAAAACAATTTACAATTATTTTTTTTTAAATCAAATTAATAAAAAAACTGTGCTTGCACATCCTGTGGGGCGCAAATTCTGTGGGGCGCACATCCTGCGGCGCACATCCTGCTGCGCACATAAATAAAAATAATATTGAAACAAATTTACAAGTTTTTTTTTTTAAATCAAATTAATAAAAAAAACTGTGCTTGCACATCCTGTGGGGCGCAAATTCTGTGGGGCGCACATCCTGCGGCGCACATCCTGCTGCGCACATAAATAAAAATAATATTAAAACATTTTTACAAAAAAAACCATTTAAATCAAATTAATAAAAAAACTGTGCTTGCACATCCTGTGGGGCGCAAATTCTGTGGGGCGCAAATTCTGTGGGGCGCACATCCTGTGGCGCACATCCTGCTGCGCATATAAATAAAAATAATATTAAAAACAATTTACAATTTTTTTTTTTTAAATCAAATTAATAAACAAACTGTGCTTGCACATCCTGTGGGGCGCAAATTCTGTGGGGCGCACATCCTGCGGCGCACATCCTGCTGCGCACATAAATAAAAATAATATTAAAACATTTTTACAAAAAAAATATTTAAATCAAATTAATAAAAAAACTGCCGCACATCCTGTGGGGCGCACATCCTGCGGCGCACATCCTGTTGCGCACATAAATAAAAATAATATTAAAACATTTTTACAAAAAAAATATTTAAATCAAATTAATAAAAAAACTGTCCTTGCACATCCTGTGGGGCGCAAATTATGTGGGGCGAAAATTCTGTGGGGCGCACATCCTGCGGCGCACATCCTGCTGCGCACATACATAAAAATAATATTAAAAACAAATTACAATTTTTTTTTAAAAATCAAATTAATAAAAAAACTGTCCTTGCACATCCTGTGGGGCGCAAATTCGGTGGGGCGCACATCCTGCGGCGCACATCCTGCTGCGCACATAAATAAAAATAATATTAAAAACAATTTACAATTTTTTTTTTTTAAATCAAATTAATAAAAAAACTGTGCTTGCACATCCTGTGGGGCGTAAATTCTGTGGGGCGCACATCCTGCGGCGCACATCCTGCTGCGCACATAAATAAAAATAATATTAAAACATTTTTACAAAAAAAATATTTAAATCAAATTAATAAAAAAACTGCCGCACATCCTGTGGGGCGCACATCCTGCGGCGCACATCCTGTTGCGCACATAAATAAAAATAATATTAAAAACAAATTACAATTTTTTTTTTTAAATCAAATTAATAAACAAACTGTCCTTGCACATCCTGTGGGGCGCAAATTCTGTGGGGCGCACATGAATAAAAATAATATTAAAACATTTTTACAAAAAAATATATTAAAATCAAATTAATAAAAAAACTGTGCTTGCACATCCTGTGGGGCGCAAATTATGTGGGGCGAAAATTCTGTGGGGCGCACATCCTGCGGCGCACATCCTGCTGCGCACATAAATAAAAATAATATTAAAAACAATTTACAATTTTTTTTTTTAAATCAAATTAATAAAAAAACTGTCCTTGCACATCCTGTGGGGCGTAAATTCTGTGGGGCGCACATCCTGCGGCGCACATCCTGCTGCGCACATAAATAAAAATAATATTAAAACATTTTTACAAAAAAAATATTTAAATATAACTAATAAAAAGCCTTGCTTGCACATCCTGTGGGGCGCAAATTATGTGGGGCGCACATCCTGCAGCGCACATCCTGCTGCGCAAATAAATAAAAATAAAATTAAAAAAAATTTACAATTTTTTTTTTAAAATCAAATTAATAAAAAAACTGTGCTTGGACTTCCTGTGGGGCGCAAATTATGTGGGGCGAAAATTATGTGGGGCGCACATCCTGCGGCGCACATAAATAAAAATGAAATAAAACATTTTTACAAAAAAAAATATTTAAATCAAATTAATAAAAAAACTGTGCTTGCACATCCTGTGGGGCGCAAATTATGTGGGGCGAAAATTCTGTGGGGCGCACATCCTGCGGCGCACATCCTGCTGCGCACATACATAAAAATAATATTAAAAACAAATTACAATTTTTTTTTAAAAATCAAATTAATAAAAAAACTGTCCTTGCACATCCTGTGGGGCGCAAATTCTGTGGGGCGCACATCCTGCGGCGCACATCCTGCTGCGCACATAAATAAAAATAATATTAAAACATTTTTACAAAAAAAAATATTTAAATCAAATTAATAAAAAAACTGTGCTTGCACATCCTGTGGGGCGCAAATTCTGTGGGGCGCACATCCTGCGGCGCACATCCTGCTGCGCACATAAATAAAAATAATATTAAAAACAAATTACAATTTTTTTTTTTAAATCAAATTAATAAAAAAACTGCCGCACATCCTGTGGGGCGCACATCCTGCGGCGCACATCCTGTTGCGCACATAAATAAAAATAATATTAAAAACAAATTACAATTTTTTTTTTAAAATCAAATTAATAAAAAAACTGTCCTTGCACATCCTGTGGGGCGCAAATTCTGTGGGGCGCACATCCTGCGGCGCAAATCCTGCTGCGCACATAAATAAAAATAATATTAAAACATTTTTACAAAAAAAATATTTAAATCAAATTAATGAAAAAACTGTGCTTGCACATCCTGTGGGGCGCAAATTCTGTGGGGCGCACATCCTGCGGCGCACATCCTGCTGCGCACATAAATAAAAATGAAATAAAACATTTTTACAAAAAAAAATATTTAAATCAAATTAATAAAAAAACTGTGCTTGCACATCCTGTGGGGCGCAAATTATGTGGGGCACAAATTCTGTGGGGCGCACATCCTGCGGCGCACATCCTGCTGCGCACATGAATAAAAATAATATTAAAACATTTTTACAAAAAAAATATTTAAATCAAATTAATAAAAAAACTGTCCTTGCACATCCTGTGGGGCGCAAATTCTGTGGGGCGCACATCCTGTGGCGCACATCCTGCTGCGCACATAAATAAAAATAATATTAAAACATTTTTACAAAAAAAATATTTAAATCAAATTAATAAAAAAACTGTCCTTGCACATCCTGTGGGGCGCAAATTCTGTGGGGCGCACATGAATAAAAATAATATTAAAACATTTTTACAAAAAAAAATATTTAAATCAAATTAATAAAAAAACTGTGCTTGCACATCCTGTGGGGCGCAAATTATGTGGGGCGCACATCCTGCGGCGCACATCCTGCTGCGCACATGAATAAAAATAATATTGAAAACAAATTACAATTTTTTTTTGTAAATCAAATTAATAAAAAAACTGTCCATGCACATCCTGTGGGGCGCAAATTCTGTGGGGCGCACATCCTGCGGCGCACATCCTGCTGCGCACATAAATAAAAATAATATTAAAAACAAATTACAATTTTTTTTTTAAATCAAATTAATAAAAAAACTGTCCTTGCACATCCTGTGGGGCGCAAATTCTGTGGGGCGCACATCCTGCAGCGCACATCCTGCTGCGCACATAAATAAAAATAATATTAAAACATTTTTACAAAAAAAATTATTTAAATATAACTAATAAAAAACCTTGCTTGCACATACCTGTGGGGCGCAAATTCTGTGGGGCGCACATCCTGCGGCGCACATCCTGCTGCGCACATAAATAAAAATAAAATAAAACATTTTTACAAAAAAAAAGATTTAAATCAAATTAATAAAAAAACTGTGCTTGCACATCCTGTGGGGCGCAAATTATGTGGGGCGAAAATTCTGTGGGGCGCACATCCTGCGGCGCACATCCTGCTGCGCACATACATAAAAATAATATTAAAAACAAATTACAATTTTTTTTTAAAAATCAAATTAATAAAAAAACTGTCCTTGCACATCCTGTGGGGTGCAAATTCTGTGGGGCGCACATCCTGCGGCGCACATCCTGCTGCGCACATAAATAAAAATAATATTAAAACATTTTTACAAAAAAAAATATTTAAATCAAATTAATAAAAAAACTGTGCTTGCACATCCTGTGGGGCGCAAATTCTGTGGGGCGCACATCCTGCGGCGCACATCCTGCTGCGCACATAAATAAAAATAATATTAAAAACAAATTACAATTTTTTTTTTAAATCAAATTAATAAAAAAACTGTCCTTGCACATCCTGTGGGGCGCAAATTATGTGGGGCGCACATCCTGTGGCGCACATCCTGCTGCGCACATACATAAAAATAATATTAAAAACAAATTACAATTTTTTTTTTTAAATCAAATTAATAAAAAAACTGTCCTTGCACATCTTGTGGGGCGCAAATTCTGTGGGGCGCACATCCTGTTGCGCACATCCTGCTGCGCACATAAATAAAAATAATATTAAAACATTTTTACAAAAAAAATTATTTAAATATAACTAATAAAAAACCTTGCTTGCACATACCTGTGGGGCGCAAATTCTGTGGGGCGCACATCCTGCGGCGCACATCCTGCTGCGCACATAAATAAAAATAAAATAAAACATTTTTACAAAAAAAAATATTTAAATCAAATTAATAAAAAAACTGTGCTTGCACATCCTGTGGGGCGCAAATTATGTGGGGCGAAAATTCTGTGGGGCGCACATCCTGCGGCGCACATCCTGCTGCGCACATACATAAAAATAATATTAAAAACAAATTACAATTTTTTTTTAAAAATCAAATTAATAAAAAAAACTGTCCTTGCACATCCTGTGGGGTGCAAATTCTGTGGGGCGCACATCCTGCGGCGCACATCCTGCTGCGCACATAAATAAAAATAATATTAAAACATTTTTACAAAAAAAAATATTTAAATCAAATTAATAAAAAAACTGTGCTTGCACATCCTGTGGGGCGCAAATTCTGTGGGGCGCACATCCTGCGGCGCACATCCTGCTGCGCACATAAATAAAAATAATATTAAAAACAAATTACAATTTTTTTTTTAAATCAAATTAATAAAAAAACTGTCCTTGCACATCCTGTGGGGCGCAAATTATGTGGGGCGCACATCCTGCTGCGCAAATAAATAAAAATAAAATTAAAAAAAATTTACAATTTTTTTTTTTTAAATCAAATTAATAAAAAAACTGTACTTGCACTTCCTTTGGGGCGCAAATTATGTGGGGCGCAAATTCTGTGGGGCGCACATCCTGCTGCGCACATAAATAAAAATAATATTAAAAACAAATTACAATTTTTTTTTTTAAATCAAATTAATAAAAAAACTGCCGCACATCCTGTGGGGCGCACATCCTGCGGCGCACATCCTGTTGCGCACATAAATAAAAATAATATTAAAAACAAATTACAATTTTTTTTTTAAAATCAAATTAATAAAAAAACTGTCCTTGCACATCCTGTGGGGCGCAAATTCTGTGGGGCGCACATCCTGCGGCGCACATCCTGCTGCGCACATAAATAAAAATAATATTAAAACATTTTTACAAAAAAAATTATTTAAATATAACTAATAAAAAACCTTGCTTGCACATACCTGTGGGGGGCAAATTCTGTGGGGCGCACATCCTGCGGCGCACATCCTGCTGCGCACATAAATAAAAATAAAATAAAACATTTTTACAAAAAAAAATATTTAAATCAAATTAATAAAAAAACTGTGCTTGCACATCCTGTGGGGCGCAAATTATGTGGGGCGAAAATTCTGTGGGGCGCACATGAATAAAAATAATATTAAAACATTTTTACAAAAAAATATATTAAAATCAAATTAATAAAAAAACTGTGCTTGCACATCCTGTGGGGCGCAAATTATGTGGGGCGCACATCCTGTTGCGCAAATCATGCTGCGCACATGAATAAAAATAATATTAAAACATTTTTACAAAAAAAAATATTTAAATCAAATTAATAAAAAAACTGTGCTTGCACATCCTGTGGGGCGCAAATTATGTGGGGCGCACATCCTGCGGCACACATCCTGCTGCGCACATGAATACAAATAATATTAAAACATTTTTACAAAAAAAATATTTAAATCAAATTAATAAAAAAACTGTGCTTGCACATCCTGTGGGGCGCACATTCTGTGGGGCGCACATCCTGCGGTGCACATCCTGCTGCGCACATAAATAAAAATAATATTAAAACATTTTTACAAAAAAAAATATTTAAATCAAATTAATAAAAAAACTGTGCTTGCACATCCTGTGGGGTGCAAATTCTGTGGGGCGCAAATCCTGCGGCGCACATCCTGCTGCGCACAAAAATAAAAATAATATTAAAACATTTTTACAAAAAAAAATATTTAAATATAACTAATAAAAAAACTGTGCTTGCACATCCTGTGGGGCGCAAATTATGTGGGGCGCAATCCTGCTGTGCAAATAAATAAAAATAAAATTAAAAAAAATTTACAATTTTTTTTTTTAAATCAAATTAATAAAAAAACTGTCCTTGCACATCCTGTGGGGTGCAAATTCTGTGGGGCGCACATCCTGCGGCGCACATCCTGCTGCGCACATAAATAAAAATAATATTAAAACATTTTTACAAAAAAAAATATTTAAATCAAATTAATAAAAAAACTGTGCTTGCACATCCTGTGGGGCGCAAATTCTGTGGGGCGCACATCCTGCGGCGCACATCCTGCTGCGCACATAAATAAAAATAATATTAAAAACAAATTACAATTTTTTTTTTAAATCAAATTAATAAAAAAACTGTCCTTGCACATCCTGTGGGGCGCAAATTATGTGGGGCGCACATCCTGCTGCGCAAATAAATAAAAATAAAATTAAAAAAAATTTACAATTTTTTTTTTTTAAATCAAATTAATAAAAAAACTGTGCTTGCACTTCCTTTGGGGCGCAAATTATGTGGGGCGCAAATTCTGTGGGGCGCACATCCTGCTGCGCACATAAATAAAAATAATATTAAAAACAAATTACAATTTTTTTTTTTAAATCAAATTAATAAAAAAACTGCCGCACATCCTGTGGGGCGCACATCCTGCGGCGCACATCCTGTTGCGCACATAAATAAAAATAATATTAAAAACAAATTACAATTTTTTTTTTAAAATCAAATTAATAAAAAAACTGTCCTTGCACATCCTGTGGGGCGCAAATTCTGTGGGGCGCACATCCTGCGGCGCACATCCTGCTGCGCACATAAATAAAAATAATATTAAAACATTTTTACAAAAAAAATTATTTAAATATAACTAATAAAAAACCTTGCTTGCACATACCTGTGGGGCGCAAATTCTGTGGGGCGCACATCCTGCGGCGCACATCCTGCTGCGCACATAAATAAAAATAAAATAAAACATTTTTACAAAAAAAAATATTTAAATCAAATTAATAAAAAAACTGTGCTTGCACATCCTGTGGGGCGCAAATTATGTGAGCGAAAATTCTGTGGGGCGCACATGAATAAAAATAATATTAAAACATTTTTACAAAAAAATATATTAAAATCAAATTAATAAAAAAACTGTGCTTGCACATCCTGTGGGGCGCAAATTATGTGGGGCGCACATCCTGTTGCGCAAATCATGCTGCGCACATGAATAAAAAAAATATTAAAACATTTTTACAAAAAAAAATATTTAAATCAAATTAATAAAAAAACTGTGCTTGCACATCCTGTGGGGCGCAAATTATGTGGGGCGAAAATTCTGTGGGGCGCACATGAATAAAAATAATATTAAAACATTTTTACAAAAAAAATATTTAAATCAAATTAATAAAAAAACTGTGCTTGCACATCCTGTGGGGCGCAAATTCTGTGGGGCGCACATCCTGCGGTGCACATCCTGCTGCGCACATAAATAAAAATAATATTAAAACATTTTTACAAAAAAAAATATTTAAATCAAATTAATAAAAAAACTGTGCTTGCACATCCTGTGGGGTGCAAATTCTGTGGGGCGCAAATCCTGCGGCGCACATCCTGCTGCGCACAAAAATAAAAATAATATTAAAACATTTTTACAAAAAAAAATATTTAAATATAACTAATAAAAAAACTGTGCTTGCACATCCTGTGGGGCGCAAATTATGTGGGGCGCAATCCTGCTGTGCAAATAAATAAAAATAAAATTAAAAAAAATTTACATTTTTTTTTTTTAAATCAAATTAATAAAAAAAATGTGCTTGCACATCCTGTGGGGCGCAAATTCTGTGGGGCACACATCCTGCGGCGCACATCCTGCTGCGCACATAAATAAAAATAATATTAAAACATTTTTTGCAAAAAAAAATATTTAAATCAAATTAATAAAAAAACTGTGCCTGCACATCCTGTGGGGCGCAAATTATGTGGGGCGCACATCCTGCGGCGCACATCCTGCTGCGCACATAAATAAAAATAATATTAAAAACAAATTACAATTTTTTTTTTAAATCAAATTAATAAAAAAACTATGCTTGTACAACCTGTTGGGCGCAAATTCTGTGGGGCGCACATCCTGCGGCGCACATCCAGCTGCGCACATTAATACAAATAATATTAAAACATTTTTACAAAAAAAAATATTTAAATCAAATTAATAAAAAAACTGTGCTTGCACATCCTGTGGGGCGCAAATTATGTGGGGCGCACATCCTGCGGCGCACATCCTGCTGCGCACATAAATAAAAATAATATTAAAAACAAATTACAATTTTTTTTTTAAATCAAATTAATAAAAAAACTGTCCTTGCACATCCTGTGGGGCGCAATTTCTGTGGGGCGCACATCCTGTGGCGCACATCCTGCTGCGCAGATAAATAAAAATAATATTAAAAACAAATTACAATTTTTTTTTTAAATCAAATTAATAAAAAAACTGTCCTTGCACATCCTGTGGGGCGCAAATTCTGTGGGGCGCACATCCTGTTGCGCAAATCATGCTGCGCACATGAATACAAATAATATTAAAACATTTTTACAAAAAAAAATATTTAAATCAAATTAATAAAAAAACTGTGCTTGCACATCCTGTGGGGCGCAAATTATGTGGGGCGCACATCCTGCGGCACACATCCTGCTGCGCACATGAATACAAATAATATTAAAACATTTTTACAAAAAAAAAAAATTAAATCAAATTAATAAAAAAACTGTGCTTGCACATCCTGTGGGGCGCAAATTCTGTGGGGCGCACATCCAGCGGCGCACATCCTGCTGCGCACATAAATAAAAATAATATTAAAAACAAATTACAATTTTTTTTTTAAAATCAAATTAATAAAAAAACTGTCCTTGCACATCCTGTGGGGCACAAATTCTGTGGAGCGCACATCCTACTGCGCACATAAATAAAAATAATATTAAAACATTTTTACAAAAAAAAATATGTAAATCAAATTAATAAAAAAACTGTGCTTGCACATCCTATGGGGCACAAATTCTGTGGGGCACACATTCTGCGGCGCACATCCAGCTGCGCACATTAATAAAAATAATATTAAAACTAATTTACAAGTTTTTTTTTTAAATCAAATTAATAAAAAAACTGTGCTTGCACATCCTGTGGGGCGCAAATTCTGTGGGGCGCAAATCCTGCTGCGCACATACTGCTGCGCACAAAAATAAAAATAATATTATAAAAAAATTACAATTTTCTTTTTTTAAATCAAATTAATAAAAAAACTGTCCTTGCACATCCTGTGGGGCGCAAATTATGTGGGGCGCACATCCTGCGGCGCACATCCTGCTGCGCACATAAATAAAAATAATATTAAAAACAAATTACAATTTTTTTTTTAAATCAAATTAATAAAAAAACTATGCTTGTACAACCTGTTGGGCGCAAATTCTGTGGGGCGCACATCCTGCGGCGCACATCCAGCTGCGCACATTAATACAAATAATATTAAAACATTTTTACAAAAAAAAATATTTAAATCAAATTAATAAAAAAACTGTGCTTGCACATCCTGTGGGGCGCAAATTATGTGGGGCGCACATCCTGCGGCGCACATCCTGCTGCGCACATAAATAAAAATAATATTAAAAACAAATTACAATTTTTTTTTTAAATCAAATTAATAAAAAAACTGTCCTTGCACATCCTGTGGGGCGCAATTTCTGTGGGGCGCACATCCTGTGGCGCACATCCTGCTGCGCACATAAATAAAAATAATATTAAAAACAAATTACAATTTTTTTTTTAAATCAAATTAATAAAAAAACTGTCCTTGCACATCCTGTGGGGCGCAAATTCTGTGGGGCGCACATCCTGTTGCGCAAATCATGCTGCGCACATGAATACAAATAATATTAAAACATTTTTACAAAAAAAAATATTTAAATCAAATTAATAAAAAAACTGTGCTTGCACATCCTGTGGGGCGCAAATTATGTGGGGCGCACATCCTGCGGCACACATCCTGCTGCGCACATGAATACAAATAATATTAAAACATTTTTACAAAAAAAAAAAATTAAATCAAATTAATAAAAAAACTGTGCTTGCACATCCTGTGGGGCGCAAATTCTGTGGGGCGCACATCCAGCGGCGCACATCCTGCTGCGCACATAAATAAAAATAATATTAAAAACAAATTACAATTTTTTTTTTAAAATCAAATTAATAAAAAAACTGTCCTTGCACATCCTGTGGGGCACAAATTCTGTGGAGCGCACATCCTACTGCGCACATAAATAAAAATAATATTAAAACATTTTTACAAAAAAAAATATGTAAATCAAATTAATAAAAAAACTGTGCTTGCACATCCTATGGGGCACAAATTCTGTGGGGCACACATTCTGCGGCGCACATCCAGCTGCGCACATTAATAAAAATAATATTAAAACTAATTTACAAGTTTTTTTTTTAAATCAAATTAATAAAAAAACTGTGCTTGCACATCCTGTGGGGCGCAAATTATGTGGGGCGCACATCCTGCGGCGCACATCCTGCTGCGCACATAAATAAAAATAATATTAAAAACAAATTACAATTTTTTTTTTAAATCAAATTAATAAAAAAACTGTCCTTGCACATCCTGTGGGGCGCAATTTCTGTGGGGCGCACATCCTGTGGCGCACATCCTGCTGCGCACATAAATAAAAATAATATTAAAAACAAATTACAATTTTTTTTTTAAATCAAATTAATAAAAAAACTGTCCTTGCACATCCTGTGGGGCGCAAATTCTGTGGGGCGCACATCCTGTTGCGCAAATCATGCTGCGCACATGAATACAAATAATATTAAAACATTTTTACAAAAAAAAATATTTAAATCAAATTAATAAAAAAACTGTGCTTGCACATCCTGTGGGGCGCAAATTATGTGGGGCGCACATCCTGCGGCACACATCCTGCTGCGCACATGAATACAAATAATATTAAAACATTTTTACAAAAAAAAAAAATTAAATCAAATTAATAAAAAAACTGTGCTTGCACATCCTGTGGGGCGCAAATTCTGTGGGGCGCACATCCAGCGGCGCACATCCTGCTGCGCACATAAATAAAAATAATATTAAAAACAAATTACAATTTTTTTTTTAAAATCAAATTAATAAAAAAACTGTCCTTGCACATCCTGTGGGGCACAAATTCTGTGGAGCGCACATCCTACTGCGCACATAAATAAAAATAATATTAAAACATTTTTACAAAAAAAAATATGTAAATCAAATTAATAAAAAAACTGTGCTTGCACATCCTATGGGGCACAAATTCTGTGGGGCACACATTCTGCGGCGCACATCCAGCTGCGCACATTAATAAAAATAATATTAAAACTAATTTACAAGTTTTTTTTTTAAATCAAATTAATAAAAAAACTGTGCTTGCACATCCTGTGGGGCGCAAATTCTGTGGGGCGCAAATCCTGCTGCGCACATACTGCTGCGCACAAAAATAAAAATAATATTATAAAAAAATTACAATTTTCTTTTTTTAAATCAAATTAATAAAAAAACTGTCCTTGCACATCCTGTGGGGCGCAAATTCTCTGGGGCGCACATCCTGCTGCGCACATGCTGCTGCGCACATAAATACAAATAATATTAAAACATTTTTACAAAAAAATGTATTTAAATCAAATTAATAAAAAACTGTGCTTGCACATCCTGTGGGGAGCAAATTCTGTGGGGCGCACATCCTGCTGCGCACATAAATAAAAATAATATTAAAAACAAATTACAATTTTTTTTTTTTTTAAAAAATTAATAAAAAAACTGTCCTTGCACATCCTGTGGGGCGCAAATTCTGTGGGGCGCACATCCTGCGGCGCACATCCTGCTGTGCACATGAATAAAAATAATATTAAAACATTTTTACAAAAAAGAATATTTAAATCAAATTAATAAAAAAACTGTGCTTGCACATCCTGTGGGGCGCAAATTCTGTGGGGCGCACATCCTGCGGCGCACATCCTGCTGCGCACATAAATAAAAATAATATTAAAAACAAATTACAATTTTTTTTTTTAAATCAAATTAATAAAAAAACTGTCCTTGCACATCCTGTGGGGCGCAAATTATGTGGGGCGCACATCCTGCGGCGCACATCCTGCTGCGCACATAAATAAAAATAATGTTAAAACATTTTTACAAAAAAAATATTTAAATCAAATTAATAAAAAAACTGTCCTTGCACATCCTGTGGGGCGCAAATTATGTGGGGCGCACATCCTGCGGCGCACATCCTGCTGCGCACATAAATAAAAATAATATTAAAAACAAATTACAATTTTTTTTTTTAAATCAAATTAATAAAAAAACTGTCCTTGCACATCCTGTGGGGCGCAAATTCTGTGGGGCGCACATCCTGCGGTTCACATCCTGCTGCACACATAAATAAAAATAATATTAAAACATTTTTACAAAAAAAATATTTAAATCAAATTAATAAAAAAATCTGTTCTTGCACATCCTGTGGGGCGCAAATTCTGTGGGGCGCACATCCTGCGGCGCACATCCTGCTGCGCACATAAATAAAAATAATATTAAAAACAAATTACAATTTTTTTTTTTAAATCAAATTAATAAAAAAACTGTCCTTGCACATCCTGTGGGGCACAAATTCTGTGGGGCGCAAATTCTGTGGGGCGCAACTCCTGCGGCGCACATCCTGCTGCGCACATAAATAAAAATAATATTAAAACATTTTTACAAAAAAATATTTAAATCAAATTAATAAAAAAACTGTGCTTGCACATTCTGTGGGGCGCAAATTCTGTGGGCGCACATCATGCGGCGCACATCCTGCTGCGCACATAAATAAAAATAATATTAAAAACAAATTACAATTTTTTTTTAAAATCAAATTAATAAAAAAACTGTCCTTGCACATCCTGTGGGGCGCAAATTCTGTGGGGCGCACATCCTGCGGCGCACATCCTGCTGCGCACATAAATAAAAATAATATTAAAACATTTTTACAAAAAAAATATTTAAATCAAATTAATAAAAAAACTGTCCTTGCACATCCTGTGGGGCGCAAATTATGTGGGGCGCACATCCTGCGGCGCACATCCTGCTGAGCACATAAATAAAAATAATTTTAAAACATTTTTACAAAAAAAATATTTAAATCAAATTAATAAAAAAACTGTGCTTGCACATCCTGTGGGGCGCACATCCTGCGGCGCACATCCTGCTGCGCACATAAATAAAAATAATATTAAAATCAAATTACAATTTTTTTTTTTAAATCAAATTAATAAAAAAACTGTCCATGCACATCCTGTGGGGCGCAAATTCTGTGCGGCGCACATCCAGCTGCGCACATAAATAAAAATAATATTAAAAACAATTTACAATTTTTTTTTTTTAAATCAAATTAATAAAAAAACTGTGCTTGCACATCCTGTGGGGCACAAATTCTGTGGGGCGCAAATTCTGTGGGGCGCAACTCCTGCGGCGCACATCCGGCTGCGCACATAAATAAAAATAATATTAAAACATTTTTACAAAAAAAATATTTAAATCAAATTAATAAAAAAACTCTGCTTGCACATCCTGTTGGGCGCAAATTCTGTGGGCGCACATCCTGCGTCGCACATCCTGCTGCGCACATAAATAAAAATAATATTAAAAACAAATTACAATTTTTTTTTTTAAATCAAATTAATAAAAAAACTGTCCTTGCACATCCTGTGGGGCGCAAATTCTGTGGGGCGCACATCCTGCGGTTCACATCCTGCTGCGCACATAAATAAAAATAATATTAAAACATTTTTACAAAAAAAAATATTTAAATCAAATTATTAAAAAAACTTTGGTTGAACCTCCTGTGGGGCGCAAATTCTGTGGGGCGCACATCCTGCTGCGCACATAAATAAAAATAATATTAAAAACAAATTACAATTTTTTTTTTTTAAATCAAATTAATTAAAAAACTGTCCTTGCACATCCTGTTGGGCGCAAATTCTGTGGGGCGCACATCCTGCTGCGCACATAAATAAAAATAATATTAAAAACAAATTACAATTTTTTTTTTAAATCAAATTAATAAAAAAACTGTCCTTGCACATCCTGTGGGGCGCAAATTCTGTGGGGCGCACATCCTGCAGCGCAAATCCTGCTGCGCACAAGAAAAAAAGGAATATTAAAACATTTTTACAAAAAAAAATATTTAAATCAAATTAATAAAAAAACTGTGCTTGCACATCCTGTGGGGCACAAATTCTGTGGGGCGCAAATTCTGTGGGCGCACATCCTGCGGCGCACATCCTGCTGCGCACATAAATAAAAATAATATTAAAAACAAATTACAATTTTTTTTAAAAATCAAATTAATAAAAAAACTGTCCTTGCACATCCTGTGGGGCGCAAATTCTGTGGGGCGCACATCCTGCGGCGCACATCCTGCTGCGCACATAAATAAAAATAATATTAAAACATATTTTACAAAAAAAATATTTAAATCAAATTAATAAAAAAACTGTCCTTGCACATCCTGTGGGGCGCAAATTCTGTCGGGCGCACATCCTGCGGCGCACATCCTGCTGCGCACATAAATAAAAATAATATTAAAAACAAATTACAATTTTTTTTTTTTAAATCAAATTAATTAAAAAACTGTCCTTGCACATCCTGTTGGGCGCAAATTCTGTGGGGCGCACATCCTGCTGCGCACATAAATAAAAATAATATTAAAAACAAATTACAATTTTTTTTTTAAATCAAATTAATAAAAAAACTGTCCTTGCACATCCTGTGGGGCGCAAATTCTGTGGGGCGCAAATCCTGCGGCGCACATCCTGCTGCGCACAAGAAAAAAAGGAATATTAAAACATTTTTACAAAAAAAAATATTTAAATCAAATTAATAAAAAAACTGTGCTTGCACATCCTGTGGGGCGCACATCCTGCGGCGCACATCCTGCTGCGCACATAAATAAAAATAATATTAAAATCAAATTACTTTTTTTTTTTTTAAATCAAATTAATAAAAAAACTGTCCTTGCACATCCTGTGGGGCGCAAATTCTGTGGGGCGCAAATCCTGCGGCGCACATCCTGCTGCGCACATAAATAAAAATAATATTAAAAACAATTTACAATTTTTTTTTTTTAAATCAAATTAATAAAAAAACTGTGCTTGCACATCCTGTGGGGCGCAAATTATGTGGGGCGCAAATTCTGTGGGGCGCACATCCTGCGGCGCACATCCAGCTGCGTACATTAATACAAATAATATTAAAACATTTTTACAAAAAAAAATATTTAAATCAAATTAATAAAAAAACTGTGCATGCACATCCTGTGGGGCACAAATTCTGTGGGGCGCACATCCTGCGGCACACATCCTGCTGCTCACATAAATAAAAATAATATTAAAACATTTTTACAAAAAAAAATATTTAAATCAAAGTAATAAAAAAACTGTCCTTGCACATCCTGTGGGGCGCAAATTCTGTGGGGCGCACATCCTGCGCCGCACATCCTGCTGCGCACATAAATAAAAATAATATTGAAACAAATTTACAAGTTTTTTTTTTTTTTTCAAATTAATAAAAAAACTGTGCTTGCACATCCTGTGGGGTGCAAATTATGTGGGGCGCACATCCTGCTGTGCACATGAATAAAAATAATATTAAAACATTTTTACAAAAAAATATATTTAAATCAAATTAATAAAAAAACTGTGCTTGCACATCCTGTGGGGCGCAAATTCTGTGGGGCGCACATCCTGCGGCGCACATCCTGCTGCGCACATAAATAAAAATAATATTAAAAACAAATTACAATTTTTTTTTTTAAATCAAATTAATAAAAAAACTGTGCTTGCACATCCTGTGGGGCGCAAATTATGTGGGGCGCAAATTCTGTGGGGCGCACATCTTGCGGCGCACATCCTGCTGCGCACATAAATAAAAATAATATGAAAACATTTTTACAAAAAAAAATATTTAAATCAAATTATTAAAAAAACTGTGCTTGAACCTCCTGTGGGGCGCAAATTATGTGAGGCGCACATCCTGCGGCGCACATCCTGCTGCGCACATAAATAAAAATAATATTAAAACATTTTTACAAAAAAAAATATTTAAATATAACTAATAAAAAAACTGTGCTTGCACATCCTGTGGGGCGCAAATTATGTGGGGCGCACATCCTGCAGCGCACATCCTGCTGCGCACATGAATAAAAATAATATTAAAAACAATTTACAATTTTTTTTTTTAAATCAAATTAATAAAAAAACTGTCCTTGCACATCCTGTGGGGCGCAAATTCTGTGGGGCGCACATCGTGAGCGGCACATCCTGCTGCGCACATAAATAAAAATAATATTAAAACATTTTTACAAAAAAAAATATTTAAATCAAATTAATAAAAAAACTGTGCTTGCACATCCTGTGGGGCACAAATTCTGTGGGGTGCACATCCTGCGGCACACATCCTGCTGCTCACATAAATAAAAATGAAATAAAACATTTTTACAAAAAAAAATATTTAAATCAAATTAATAAAAAAACTGTGCTTGCACATCCTGTGGGGCGCAAATTCTGTGGGGCGCACATCCTGCGGCGCACATCCTGCTGCGCACATAAATAAAAATAATATTAAAAACAAATTACAATTTTTTTTTTTAAATCAAATTAATAAAAAAACTGTCCTTGCACATCCTGTGGGGCGCAAATTCTGTGGGGCGCACATCCTGCGGCGCACATCCAGCTGCGCACATTAATACAAATAATATTAAAACATTTTTACAAAAAAAAAGATTTAAATCAAATTAATAAAAAAACTGTGCTTGCACATTCTGTGGGGCGCAAATTCTGTGGGGCGCACATCTTGCGGCGCACATCCTGCTGCGCACATAAGTAAAAATAATATTAAAACATTTTTACAAAAAAAAATATTTAAATCAAATTAATAAAAAAACTGTGCTTGCACATTCTGTGGGGCGCAAATTCTGTGGGGCGCACATCTTGCGGCGCACATCCTGCTGCGCACATAAATAAAAATAATATTAAAACATTTTTACAAAAAAAATATTTAAATCAAATTAATAAAAAAACTGTGCTTGCACATCCTGTGGGGCGCAAATTCTGTGGGGCGCACATCCTGCTGCGCACATAAATAAAAATAATGTTAAAAACAAATTACAATTTTTTTTTTTAAATCAAATTAATAAAAAAACTGTCCTTGCACATCCTGTGGGGCGCAAATTCTGTGGGGCGCACATCCTGAGCAGCACATCCTGCTGCGCACATAAATAAAAATAATATTAAAACATTTTTACAAAAAAAAATATTTAAATCAAATTAATAAAAAAACTGTGCTTGCACATCCTGTGGGGCACAAATTCTGTGGGGCGCACATCCTGCGGCACACATCCTGCTGCTCACATAAATAAAAATAATATTAAAACATTTTTACAAAAAAAATATTTAAATCAAAGTAATAAAAAAACTGTCCTTGCACATCCTGTGGGGCGCAAATTCTGTGGGGCGCACATCCTGCGCCGCACATCCTGCTGCGCACATAAATAAAAATAATATTGAAACAAATTTACAAGTTTTTTTTTTTTTTCAAATTAATAAAAAAACTGTGCTTGCACATCCTGTGGGGTGCAAATTATGTGGGGCGCACATCCTGCTGTGCACATGAATAAAAATAATATTAAAACATTTTTACAAAAAAATATATTTAAATCAAATTAATAAAAAAACTGTGCTTGCACATCCTGTGGGGCGCAAATTCTGTGGGGCGCACATCCTGCTGCGCACATAAATAAAAATAATATTGAAAACAAATTACAATTTTTTTTTTTTAAATCAAATTAATAAAAAAACTGTCCTTGCACATCCTGTGGGGCGCAAATTCTGTGGGGCGCACATCCTGCGGCGCACATCCTGCTGCGCACATAAATAAAAATAATATTAAAAACAAATTACAATTTTTTTTTTAAATCAAATTAATAAAAAAACTGTGCTTGCACATCCTGTGGGGCGCAAATTATGTGGGGCGCAAATTCTGTGGGGCGCACATCTTGCGGCGCACATCCAGCTGCGCACATTAATACAAATAATATTAAAACATTTTTACAAAAAAAAATATTTAAATCAAATTAATAAAAAAACTGTCCTTGCACATCCTGTGGGGTGCAAATTCTGTGGGGCGCACATCCTGAGCCGCACATCCTGCTGCGCACATGAATAAAAATAATATTAAAACATTTTTACAAAAAAAAATATTTAAATCAAATTAATAAAAAAACTGTGCTTGCACATCCTGTGGGGCGCAAATTCTGTGGGGCGCACATCCTGCGGCACACATCCTGCTGCGCACATAAAAATAAATAATATTGAAACATTTTTACAAAAAAAAATATTTAAATCAAATTAATAAAAAAACTGTGCTTGCACATCCTGTGGGGCGCAAATTCTGTGGGGCGCACATCCTGCGGCGCACATCCTGCTGCGCACATAAATAAAAATAATATTAAAACATTTTTACAAAAAAAAATATTTAAATCAAATTAATAAAAAAACTGTGCTTGCACATCCTGTGGGGCGCAAATTCTGTGGGGCGCACATCCTGCTGCGCACATAAATAAAAATAATATTGAAAACAAATTACAATTTTTTTTTTTTAAATCAAATTAATAAAAAAACTGTCCTTGCACATCCTGTGGGGCGCAAATTCTGTGGGGCGCACATCCTGCGGCGCATATCCTGCTGCGCACATAAATAAAAATAATATTAAAAACAAATTACAATTTTTTTTTTAAATCAAATTAATAAAAAAACTGTGCTTGCACATCCTGTGGGGCGCAAATTATGTGGGGCGCAAATTCTGTGGGGCGCACATCTTGCGGCGCACATCCTGCTGCGCACATAAATAAAAATAATATTAAAACATTTTTACAAAAAAAAATATTTAAATCAAATTAATAAAAAAACTGTGCTTGCACATCCTGTGGGGCACAAATTCTGTGGGGCGCACATCCTGCGGCACACATCCTGCTGCTCACTTAAATAAAAATAATATTAAAACATTTTTACAAAAAAAAATATTTAAATCAAATTAATAAAAAAACTTTGCTTGCACATCCTGTGGGGCGCAAATTCTGTGGGGCGCACATCCTGCGGCGCACATCCAGCTGCGCACATTAATACAAATAATATTAAAACATTTTTACAAAAAAAAATATTTAAATCAAATTAATAAAAAAACTGTCCTTGCACATCCTGTGGGGTGCAAATTCTGTGGGGCGCACATCCTGAGCCGCACATCCTGCTGCGCACATGAATAAAAATAATATTAAAACATTTTTACAAAAAAAAATATTTAAATCAAATTAATAAAAAAACTGTGCTTGCACATCCTGTGGGGCGCAAATTCTGTGGGGCGCACATCCTGCGGCACACATCCTGCTGCGCACATAAAAATAAATAATATTGAAACATTTTTACAAAAAAAAATATTTAAATCAAATTAATAAAAAAACTGTGCTTGCACATCCTGTGGGGCGCAAATTCTGTGGGGCGCACATCCTGCGGCGCACATCCTGCTGCGCACATAAATAAAAATAATATTAAAACATTTTTACAAAAAAAAATATTTAAATCAAATTAATAAAAAAACTGTGCTTGCACATCCTGTGGGGCGCACATCCTGCGGCACACATCCTGCTGCGCACATGAATAAAAATAATATTGAAAACAAATTACAATTTTTTTTTTTTAAATCAAATTAATAAAAAAACTGTCCTTGCACATCCTGTGGGGCGCAAATTCTGTGGGGCGCACATCCTGCGGCGCACATCCTGCTGCGCACATAAATAAAAATAATATTAAAAACAAATTACAATTTTTTTTTTAAATCAAATTAATAAAAAAACTGTGCTTGCACATCCTGTGGGGCGCAAATTATGTGGGGCGCAAATTCTGTGGGGCGCACATCTTGCGGCGCACATCCTGCTGCGCACATAAATAAAAATAATATTAAAACATTTTTACAAAAAAAAATATTTAAATCAAATTAATAAAAAAACTGTGCTTGCACATCCTGTGGGGCACAAATTCTGTGGGGCGCACATCCTGCGGCACACATCCTGCTGCTCACATAAATAAAAATAATATTAAAACATTTTTACAAAAAAAAATATTTAAATCAAATTAATAAAAAAACTTTGCTTGCACATCCTGTGGGGCGCAAATTCTGTGGGGCGCACATCCTGCGGCGCACATCCAGCTGCGCACATTAATACAAATAATATTAAAACATTTTTACAAAAAAAAATATTTAAATCAAATTAATAAAAAAACTGTCCTTGCACATCCTGTGGGGTGCAAATTCTGTGGGGCGCACATCCTGAGCCGCACATCCTGCTGCGCACATGAATAAAAATAATATTAAAACATTTTTACAAAAAAAAATATTTAAATCAAATTAATAAAAAAACTGTGCTTGCACATCCTGTGGGGCGCAAATTCTGTGGGGCGCACATCCTGCGGCACACATCCTGCTGCGCACATAAAAATAAATAATATTGAAACATTTTTACAAAAAAAAATATTTAAATCAAATTAATAAAAAAACTGTGCTTGCACATCCTGTGGGGCGCAAATTCTGTGGGGCGCACATCCTGCGGCGCACATCCTGCTGCGCACATAAATAAAAATAATATTAAAACATTTTTACAAAAAAAAATATTTAAATCAAATTAATAAAAAAACTGTGCTTGCACATCCTGTGGGGCGCACATCCTGCGGCACACATCCTGCTGCGCACATGAATAAAAATAATATTAAAAACAAATTACAATTTTTTTTTTTTAAATCAAATTAATAAAAAAACTGTCCTTGCACATCCTGTGGGGCGCAAATTCTGTGGGGCGCACATCCTGCGGCGCACATCCTGCTGCGCACATAAATAAAAATAATATTAAAAACAAATTACAATTTTTTTTTTAAATCAAATTAATAAAAAAACTGTGCTTGCACATCCTGTGGGGCGCAAATTATGTGGGGCGCAAATTCTGTGGGGCGCACATCTTGCGGCGCACATCCTGCTGCGCACATAAATAAAAATAATATTAAAACATTTTTACAAAAAAAAATATTTAAATCAAATTAATAAAAAAACTGTGCTTGCACATCCTGTGGGGTGCAAATTCTGTGGGGCGCACATCCTGAGCCGCACATCCTGCTGCGCACATGAATAAAAATAATATTAAAACATTTTTACAAAAAAAAATATTTAAATCAAATTAATAAAAAAACTGTGCTTGCACATCCTGTGGGGCGCAAATTCTGTGGGGCGCACATCCTGCGGCGCACATCCTGCTGCGCACATAAATAAAAATAATATTAAAACATTTTTACAAAAAAAAATATTTAAATCAAATTAATAAAAAAACTGTGCTTGCACATCCTGTGGGGCGCAAATTCTGTGGGGCGCACATCCTGCGGCGCACATCCTGCTGCGCACATGAATAAAAATAATATTAAAAACAAATTACAATTTTTTTTTTAAAATCAAATTAATAAACAAACTGTGCTTGCACATCCTGTGGGGCGCACATCCTGCGGCGCACATCCTGCTGCGCACATAAATAAAAATAATATTAAAAACAAATTACAATTTTTTTTTTAAAATCAAATTAATAAAAAAACTGTGCTTATACATCCTGTGGGGCGCAAATTCTGTGGGGCGCACATCCTGCGGCACAAATCCTGCTGCGCACATGAATAAAAATAATATTAAAACATTTTTACAAAAAAAAATATTTAAATCAAATTAATAAAAAAACTGTGCTTGCACATCCTGTGGGGCGCAAATTATGTGGGGCGCACATCCTGCGGCACACATCCTGCTGCGCACATGAATAAAAATAATATTAAAACATTTTTACAAAAAAAAATATTTAAATCAAATTAATAAAAAAACTGTGCTTGCACATCCTGTGGGGCGCAAATTCTGTGGGGCGCACATCCTGCGGCACACATCCTGCTGCGCACATAAATAAAAATAATATTAAAAACAAATTACAATTTTTTTTTTTAAATCAAATTAATAAACAAACTGTGCTTGCACATCCTGTGGGGCGCAAATTCTGTGGGGCGCACATCCTGCGGCGCACATCCTGCTGCGCACATAAATAAAAATAATATTAAAAACAAATTTTTTTTTTAAATCAAATTATTAAAAAAACTGTGCTTGCACATCCTGTGGGGCGCAAATTCTGTGGGGCGCACATCCTGCGGCACAAATCCTGCTGCGCACATGAATAAAAATAATATTAAAACATTTTTACAAAAAAAAATATTTAAATCAAATTAATAAAAAAACTGTGCTTGCACATCCTGTGGGGCGCAAATTATGTGGGGCGCACATCCTGCGGCACACATCCTGCTGCGCACATGAATAAAAATAATATTAAAACATTTTTACAAAAAAAAATATTTAAATCAAATTAATAAAAAAACTGTGCTTGCACATCCTGTGGGGCGCAAATTCTGTGGGGCGCACATCCTGCGGCACAAATCCTGCTGCGCACATGAATAAAAATAATATTAAAACATTTTTACAAAAAAAAATATTTAAATCAAATTAATAAAAAAACTGTGCTTGCACATCCTGTGGGGCGCAAATTATGTGGGGCGCACATCCTGCGGCACACATCCTGCTGCGCACATGAATAAAAATAATATTAAAACATTTTTACAAAAAAAAATATTTAAATCAAATTAATAAAAAAACTGTGCTTGCACATCCTGTGGGGCGCAAATTCTGTGGGGCGCACATCCTGCGGCACACATCCTGCTGCGCACATAAATAAAAATAATATTAAAAACAAATTACAATTTTTTTTTTTAAATCAAATTAATAAACAAACTGTGCTTGCACATCCTGTGGGGCGCAAATTCTGTGGGGCGCACATCCTGCGGCGCACATCCTGCTGCGCACATAAATAAAAATAATATTAAAAACAATTTTTTTTTTTAAATCAAATTATTAAAAAAACTGTGCTTGCACATCCTGTGGGGCGCAAATTCTGTGGGGCGCACATCCTGCGGCACAAATCCTGCTGCGCACATGAATAAAAATAATATTAAAACATTTTTACAAAAAAAAATATTTAAATCAAATTAATAAAAAAACTGTGCTTGCACATCCTGTGGGGCGCAAATTATGTGGGGCGCACATCCTGCGGCACACATCCTGCTGCGCACATGAATAAAAATAATATTAAAACATTTTTACAAAAAAAAATATTTAAATCAAATTAATAAAAAAACTGTGCTTGCACATCCTGTGGGGCGCAAATTATGTGGGGCGCACATCCTGCTGTGCCAATAAATAAAAATAATATTAAAAACAAATTACAATTTTTTTTTTTAAATCAAATTAATAAACAAACTGTGCTTGCACATCCTGTGGAGCGCAAATTCTGTGGGGCGCACATCCTGCGGCGCACATCCAGCTGCGCACATTAATACAAATAATATCAAAACATTTATACAAAAAAAAATATGTAAATCAAATGAATAAAAAAACTGTGCTTGCACATCCTGTCGGGCGCAAATTATGTGGGGCGCACATCCTGCGGCGCACATCCTGCTGCGCACATGAATAAAAATAATATTAAAACATTATTACAAAAAAAAAATATTTAAATATAACTAATAAAAAAACTGTGCTTGCACATCCTGTGGGGCGCAAATTATGTGGGGCGCACATCCTGCTGTGCAAATAAATAAAAATAATATTAAAAACAAATTACAATTTTTTTTTTTAAATCAAATTAATAAACAAACTGTGCTTGCACATCCTGTGGGGCGCAAATTCTGTGGGGCGCACATCCTGCGGCGCACATCCTGCTGCGCACATAAATAAAAATAATATTAAAAAAAAATTACAATTTTTTTTTTAAAATCAAATTAATAAACAAACTGTGCTTGCACATCCTGTGGGGCGCACATCCTGCCGCGCACATCCTGCTGCGCACATAAATAAAAATAATATTAAAAACAAATTACAATTTTTTTTTTAAAATCAAATTAATAAACAAACTGTGCTTGCACATCCTGTGGGGCGCACATCCTGCCGCTCACATCCTGCTGCGCACATAAATAAAAATAATATTAAAAACAAATTACAATTTTTTTTTTAAATCAAATTAATAAAAAAACTGTGCTTGCACATCCTGTGGTGCGCAAATTCTTTGGGGCGCACATCCTGCGGCACAAATCCTGCTGCGCACATGAATAAAAATAATATTAAAACATTTTTACAAAAAAAAATATTTAAATATAACTAATAAAAAAACTGTGCTTGCACATCCTGTGGGGCGCAAATTCTGTGGGGCGCACATCCTGCGGCACACATCCTGCTGTGCAAATAAATAAAAATAATATTAAAAACAAATTACAATTTTTTTTTTTAAATCAAATTAATAAAAAAACTGTGCTTGCACATCCTGTGGGGCGCACATCCTGCTGCGCACATAAATAAAAACAATATTAAAACATTTTTACAAAAAAAAATATTTAAATCAAATTAATAAAAAAACTGTGCTTGCAAATCCTGTGGGGCGCAAATTATGTGGGGCGCACATCCTGCGGCACACATCTTGCTGCGCACATAAATAAAAATAATATTAAAACATTTTTACAAAAAAAAATATTTAAATCAAATTAATAAAAAAACTGTGCTTGCACATCCCGTGGGGCGCAAATTCTGTGGGGCGCACATCCTGCGGCGCACATCTTGCTGCGCACATAAATAAAAATAATATTAAAACATTTTTACAAAAAAAAATATTTAAATCAAATTAATAAAAAAACTGTGCTTGCACATCCTGTGGGGCGCAAATTCTGTGGGGCGCACATCCTGCGGCGCACATCCTGCTGCGCACATAAATAACAATAATATTAAAAACAAATTTCAATTTTTTTTTTAAATCAAATTAATAAAAAAACTGTGCTTGCACATCCTGTGGGGCGCAAATTCTGTGGGGCGCACATCCTGCGGCGCACATCCTGCTGCGCACATAAATAACAATAATATTAAAAACAAATTACAATTTTTTTTTTAAAATCAAATTAATAAACAAACTGTGCTTGCACATCCTGTGGGGCGCAAATTCTGTGGGGCGCACATCCTGCGGCGCACATCTTGCTGCGCACATAAATAAAAATAATATTAAAACATTTTTACAAAAAAAAATATTTAAATCAAATTAATAAAAAAACTGTGCTTGCACATCCTGTGGGGCGCAAATTCTGTGGGGCGCACATCCTGCGGCGCACATCCAGCTGCGCACATAAATAAATATAATATTAAAACATTTTTACAAAAAAAAATATTTAAATCAAATTAATAAAAAAACTGTGCTTGCACATCCTGTGGGGCGCAAATTCTGTGGGGCGCACATCCTGCTGTGCAAATAAATAAAAATAACATTAAAAACAAATTACAATTTTTTTTTTTAAATCAAATTAATAAACAAACTGTGCTTGCACATCCTGTGGGGCGCAAATTCTGTGGGGCGCACATCCTGCTGCGCACATAAATAAAAATAATATTAAAACATTTTTACAAAAAAAAATATTTAAATCAAATTAATAAACAAACTGTGCTTGCACATCCTGTGGGGCGCACATCCTGCGGCCCACATCCTGCTGCGCACATAAATAAAAATAATATTAAAAACAAATTTCAATTTTTTTTTTAAATCAAATTAATAAAAAAACTGTGCTTGCACATCCTGTGGGGCGCAAATTATGTGGGGCGCACATCCTGCGGCGCACATCCTGCTGCGCACATGAATAAAAATAATATTAAAACATTATTACAAAAAAAAAATATTTAAATATAACTAATAAAAAAACTGTGCTTGCACATCCTGTGGGGCGCACATCCTGCGGCGCACATCCTGCTGCGCACATAAATAAAAATAATATTAAAAACAAATTTCAATTTTTTTTTTAAATCAAATTAATAAAAAAACTGTGCTTGCACATCCTGTGGGGCGCACATCCTGCGGCGCACATCCTGCTGCGCACATAAATAAAAATAATATTAAAATCAAATTACAATTTTTTTTTTTAAATCAAATTAATAAAAAAACTGTGCTTGCACATCCTGTGGGGCGCAAATTCTGTGGGGCGCACATCCTGCGGCACACATCCTGCTGCGCACATAAATAAAAATAATATTAAAACATTTTTACAAAAAAAAATATTAAAATCAAATTAATAAAAAAACTGTGCTTGCACATCCTGTGGGGCGCAAATTCTGTGGGGCGCACATCCTGTGGCACACATCCTGCTGCGCACATAAATAAAAATAATATTGAAACAAATTTACAATTTTTTTTTTTTAAATCAAATTAATAAAAAAACTGTGCTTGCACATCCTGTGGGGCGCAAATTCTGTGGGGCGCACATCCTGCGGCGCAAATCCTGCTGCGCACATGAAAAAAAATAATATTAAAACATTTTTACAAAAAAAAATATTTAAATCAAATTAATAAAAAACTGTGGTTGCACATCCTGTGGGGCGCAAATTATGTGGGGCGCACAGACTGCGGCACACATCCTGCTGCGCACATAGATAAAAATAATATTAAAACATCTTTACAAAAAAAATATTTAAAACAATTAATAAAAAAACTGTGCTTGCACATCCTGTGGGGCGCAAATTCTGTGGGGCGCACATCCTGCTGCGCACATAAATAAAAATAATATTAAAAACAAATTACAATTTTTTTTTTTTAAATCAAATTAATAAAAAAACTGTGCTTGCTCATCCTGTGGGGCGCAAATTCTGTGGGGCGCACATCCTGCGGCGCACATCCTGCTGCGCACATAAATAAAAATAATATTAAAAACAAATTACAATTTTTTTTTTTTAAATAAAATTAATAAAAAAACTGTCCTTGCACATCCTGTGGGGCACAAATTCTGTGGGGCGCACATCCTGCGGCGCACATCCTGCTGTGCACATGAATACAAATAATATTAAAACATTTTTACAAAAAAAAATATTTAAATCAAATTAATAAAAAAACTGTGCTTGCACATCCTGTGGGGCGCAAATTCTGTGGGGCGCACATCCTGCTGCGCACATAAATAAAAATAATATTAAAACATTTTTACAAAAAAAAATATTTAAATCAAATTAATAAAAAAACTGTGCTTGTACATCCTGTGGGGCGCAAATTCTGTTGGGCGCATCCTGCTGCGCATATAAATAAAAACAATATTAAAAACAAATTACAATTTTTTTTTTTAAATCAAATTAATAAAAAAACTGTCCTTGCACATCCTGTGTGGCGCAAATTCTGTGGGGCGCACATCCTGCGGCGCACATCCTGCTGCGCACATAAATAAAAATAATATTAAAACATTTTTACAAAAAAAAATATTTAAATCAAATTAATAAAAAAACTGTGCTTGCACATCCTGTGGGGCGCAAATTCTGTGGGGCGCACATCCTGCGGCGCACATCCAGCTGCGCACATTAATACAAATAATATTAAAACATTTTTACAAAAAAAAATATTTAAATCAAATTAATAAAAAAACTGTGCTTTCACATCCTGTGGGGCGCAAATTCTGTGGGGCGCACATCCTGCGGCGCACATCCTGCTGCGCACATAAATAAAAATAATATTAAAAACAAATTACAATTTTTTTTTTTTAAATCAAATTAATAAAAAAACTGTGCTTGCTCATCCTGTGGGGCGCAAATTCTGTGGGGCGCACATCCTGCGGCGCACATCCTGCTGCGCACATAAATAAAAATAATATTAAAAACAAATTACAATTTTTTTTTTTTAAATAAAATTAATAAAAAAACTGTCCTTGCACATCCTGTGGGGCACAAATTCTGTGGGGCGCACATCCTGCGGCGCACATCCTGCTGTGCACATGAATACAAATAATATTAAAACATTTTTACAAAAAAAAATATTTAAATCAAATTAATAAAAAAACTGTGCTTGCACATCCTGTGGGGCGCAAATTCTGTGGGGCGCACATCCTGCTGCGCACATAAATAAAAATAATATTAAAACATTTTTACAAAAAAAAATATTTAAATCAAATTAATAAAAAAACTGTGCTTGTACATCCTGTGGGGCGCAAATTCTGTTGGGCGCATCCTGCTGCGCATATAAATAAAAACAATATTAAAAACAAATTACAATTTTTTTTTTTAAATCAAATTAATAAAAAAACTGTCCTTGCACATCCTGTGTGGCGCAAATTCTGTGGGGCGCACATCCTGCGGCGCACATCCTGCTGCGCACATAAATAAAAATAATATTAAAACATTTTTACAAAAAAAAATATTTAAATCAAATTAATAAAAAAACTGTGCTTGCACATCCTGTGGGGCGCAAATTCTGTGGGGCGCACATCCTGCGGCGCACATCCAGCTGCGCACATTAATACAAATAATATTAAAACATTTTTACAAAAAAAAATATTTAAATCAAATTAATAAAAAAACTGTGCTTTCACATCCTGTGGGGCGCAAATTCTGTGGGGCGCACATCCTGCGGCGCACATCCTGCTGCGCACATAAATAAAAATAATATTAAAAACAAATTACAATTTTTTTTTTTTAAATCAAATTAATAAAAAAACTGTGCTTGCTCATCCTGTGGGGCGCAAATTATGTGGGGCGCACATCATGCGGCGCACATCCTGCTGTGCACATGAATACAAATAATATTAAAACATTTTTACAAAAAAAAATATTTAAATCAAATTAATAAAAAAACTGTGCTTGCACACCCTGTGGGGCGCAAATTCTGTGGGGCGCACATCCTGCTGCGCACATAAATAAAAATAATATTAAAACATTTTTACAAAAAAAAATATTTAAATATAACTAATAAAAAAACTGTGCTTGCACATCCTGTGGGGCACAAATTCTGTGGGGCGCACATCCTGCGGCGCACATCCTGCTGCGCACATAAATAAAAATAATATTAAAACATTTTTACAAAAAAATATATTTAAATCAAATTAATAAAAAAACTGTGCTTGCACATTTTGTGGGGCGCAAATCCTGCGGCGCACATCCTGCTGCGCATATAAATAAAAATAATGTTAAAACATTTTTACAAAAAAAAATATTTAAATATAACTAATAAAAAACCTTGCTTGCACATCCTGTGGGGCGCAAATTATGTGGGGCGCACATCCTGCGGCGCACATCCTGCTGCGCACATAAATAAAAATAATATTAAAACATTTTTACAAAAAAATATATTTAAATCAAATTAATACAAAAACTGTGCTTGCACATCCTGTGGGGCGCAAATTCTGTGGGGCGCACATCCTGCGGCGCACATCCTGCTGCGCACATAAATAAAAATAATATTAAAAACAAATTACAATTTTTTTTTTTTAAATCAAATTAATAAAAAACTGTCCTTGCACATCCTGTGGGGCGCAAATTCTGTGGGGCGCACATCCTGCGGCGCACATCCTGCTGCGCACATAAATAAAAATAATATTAAAAACAAATTACAATTTTTTTTTTAAATCAAATTAATAAAAAAACTGTCCTTGCACATCCTGTGGGGCGCAAATTCTGTGGGGCACACATCCTGCGGCGCACATCCTGCTGCGCACATAAATAAAAATAATATTAAAACATTTTTACAAAAAAATATATTTAAATCAAATTAATAAAAAAACTGTGCTTGCACATTCTGTGGGGCGCAAATCCTGCGGCGCACATCCTGCTGCGCATATAAATAAAAATAATGTTAAAACATTTTTACAAAAAAAGTTATTTAAATCAAATTAATAAAAAAACTGTGCTTGCACATCCTGTGGGGCGCAAATTCTGTGGGGCGCACATCCTGCGGCGCACATCCTTCTGCGCACATAAATAAAAATAATATTAAAAACAAATTACAATTTTTTTTTTTTAAATCAAATTAATAAAAAACCTTCCTTACACATCCTGTGGGGCGCAAATTCTGTGGGGCGCACATCCTGCGGCGCACATCCTGCTGCGCACATAAATAAAAATAATATTAAAACATTTTTACAAAAAAAAATATTTAAATATAACTAATAAAAAACCTTGCTTGCACATCCTGTGGGGCGCAAATTATGTGGGGCGCACATCCTGCGGCGCACATCCTGCTGCTCACATAAATAAAAATAATATTAAAACATTTTTACAAAAAAATATATTAAAATCAAATTAATAAAAAAACTGTGCTTGCACATTCTGTGGGGCGCAAATTATGTGGGGCGCAAATCCTGCAGCGCACATAAATAAAAACAATATTAAAAACAAATTACAATTTTTTTTTGTTTAAATCAAATTAATAAAAAAACTGTCCTTGCACATCCTGTGGGGCGCAAATTCTGTGGGTCGAACATCCTGCGGCGCACATCCTGCTGCGCACATAAATAAAAATAATATTAAAACATTTTTACAAAAAAAAATATTTAAATCAAATTAATAAAAAAATTGTGCTTGCACATCCTGTGGGGCGCAAATTCTGTGGGGCGCACATCCTGCGAGGCACATCCTGCTGCGCACATAAATAAAAATAATATTAAAAACAAATTACAATTTTTTTTTTTAAATCAAATTAATAAAAAAACTGTCCTTGCACATCCTGGTGGGCGCAAATTCTGTGGGGCGCACATCCTGCGGCGCACATCCTGCTGTGCACATAAATAAAAATAATATTAAAACATTTTTACAAAAAAATATATTAAAATCAAATTAATAAAAAAACTGTGCTTGCACATTCTGTGGGGCACAAATTATGTGGGGCGCAAATCCTGCGGCGCACATCCTGCTGCGCACATAAATAAAAACAATATTAAAAACAAATTACAATTTTTTTTATAAAATCAAATTAATAAAAAAACTGTGCTTGCACATCCTGTGGGGCGCAAATTATGTGGGGCGCACATCCTGCGGCGCACATCCTGCTGTGCACATGAATAAAAATAATATTAAAACATTTTTACAAAAAAATATATTTAAATCAAATAAATAAAAAAACTGTGCTTGCACATCCTGTGGGGCGCAAATTCTGTGGTGCGCACATCCTGTGGCGCACATCCTGCTGCGCACATAAATGAAAATAATATTAAAACATTTTTACAAAAAAAAATATTTAAATCAAATTAATAAAAAAACTATGCTTGCACATCGTGTAGGGCACAAATTCTGTGGGGCGCACATCATGCGGCGCACATCCTGCTGCGCACATAAATAAAAATAATATTAAAAACAATTTACAATTATTTTTTTTTAAATCAAATTAATAAAAAAACTGTGCTTGTACATCCTGTGGGGCGCAAATTCTGTGGGGCGCACATCATAAGGCGCACATCCTGCTGCGCACATAAATAAAAATAATATTAAAACATTTTTACAAAAAAAAATATTTAAATCAAATTAATAAAAAAACTGTGCTTGCACATCCTGTGGGGCGCAAATTCTGTGGGGCGCACATCCTGCTGCGCACATAAATAAAAATAATATTAAAAACAAATTACAATTTTTTTTTTTAAATCAAATTAATAAAAAAACTGTCCTTGCACATCCTGTCGGGCGCAAATTATGTGGGGCGCACATCCTGCGGCGCACATCCTGCTGCGCACATAAATAAAAATAATATTAAAAACAATTTACAATTTTTCTTTTTTAAATCAAAATAATAAACAAACTCTGCTTGCACATCCTGTGGGGCGCAAATTCTGTGGGGCGCACATCCTGCGGCGCACATCCTGCTGCGCACATAAATAAAAATAATATTAAAACATATTTTACAAAAAAAATATTTAAATCAAATTAATAAAAAAACTGTCCTTGCACATCCTGTGGGGCGCAAATTCTGTCGGGCGCACATCCTGCGGCGCACATCCTGCTGCGCACATAAATAAAAATAATATTAAAACATTTTTACAAAAAAAAATATTTTAATCAAATTAATAAAAAAACTGTGCTGGCACATCCTGTGGGGCGCAAATTCTGTGGGGCGCAACTCCTGCGGCGCACATCCTGCGGCGCACATCCTGCTGCGCACATAAATAAAAATAATATTAAAACATTTTTACAAAAAAAATATTTAAATCTAATTAATAAAAAAACTGTGCTTGCACATCCTGTGGGGCGCAAATTCTGTGGGCGCACATCATGCGGCGCACATCCTGCTGCGCACATAAATAAAAATAATATTAAAAACAAATTACAATTTTTTTTTAAAATCAAATTAATAAAAAAACTGTCCTTGCACATCCTGTGGGGCGCAAATTCTGTGGGGCGCACATCCTGCGGCGCACATCCTGCTGCGCACATAAATAAAAATAATATTAAAACATTTTTACAAAAAAAATATTTAAATCAAATTAATAAAAAAACTGTCCTTGCACATCCTGTGGGGCGCAAATTCTGTGGGGCGCACATCCTGCGGCGCACATCCTGCTGCGCACATAAATAAAAATAATATTAAAAACAAATTACAATTTTTTTTTTTAAATCAAATTAATAAAAAAACTGTCCTTGCACATCCTGTGGGGCGCAAATTATGTGGGGCGCACATCCTGCGGCGCACATCCTGCTGCGCACATAAATAAAAATAATATTAAAACATTTTTACAAAAAAAAATATTTAAATCAAATTAATAAAAAAACTGTGCTTGCACATCCTGTGGGGCGCAAATTCTGTGGGGCGCACATCCTGCTGCGCACATAAATAAAAATAATATTAAAAACAAATTACAATTTTTTTTTTTAAATCAAATTAATAAAAAAACTGTCCTTGCACATCCTGTGGGGCGCAAATTCTGTGGGGCGCACATCCTGCGGTTCACATCCTGCTGCACACATAAATAAAAATAATATTAAAACATTTTTACAAAAAAAATATTTAAATCAAATTAATAAAAAAACTGTCCTTGCACATCCTGTGGGGCGCAAATTATGTGGGGCGCACATCCTGCGGCGCACATCCTGCTGCGCACATAAATAAAAATAATATTAAAACATTTTTACAAAAAAAAATATTTAAATCAAATTAATAAAAAAACTGTGCTTGCACATCCTGTGGGGCGCAAATTCTGTGGGGCGCACATCCTGCTGCGCACATAAATAAAAATAATATTAAAAACAAATTACAATTTTTTTTTTTAAATCAAATTAATAAAAAAACTGTCCTTGCACATCCTGTGGGGCGCAAATTCTGTGGGGCGCACATCCTGCGGTTCACATCCTGCTGCACACATAAATAAAAATAATATTAAAACATTTTTACAAAAAAAATATTTAAATCAAATTAATAAAAAAACTGTCCTTGCACATCCTGTGGGGCGCAAATTATGTGGGGCGCACATCCTGCGGCGCACATCCTGCTGCGCACATAAATAAAAATAATATTAAAACATTTTTACAAAAAAAAATATTTAAATCAAATTAATAAAAAAACTGTGCTTGCACATCCTGTGGGGCGCAAATTCTGTGGGGCGCACATCCTGCTGCGCACATAAATAAAAATAATATTAAAAACAAATTACAATTTTTTTTTTTAAATCAAATTAATAAAAAAACTGTCCTTGCACATCCTGTGGGGCGCAAATTCTGTGGGGCGCACATCCTGCGGCGCACATCCTGCTGCGCACATAAATAAAAATAATATTAAAAACAAATTACAATTTTTTTTTTTAAATCAAATTAATAAAAAAACTGTCCTTGCACATCCTGTGGGGCACAAATTCTGTGGGGCGCAAATTCTGTGGGGCGCAACTCCTGCGGCGCACATCCTGCTGCGCACATAAATAAAAATAATATTAAAACATTTTTACAAAAAAAATATTTAAATCAAATTAATAAAAAAACTGTGCTTGCACATTCTGTGGGGCGCAAATTCTGTGGGCGCACATCATGCGGCGCACATCCTGCTGCGCACATAAATAAAAATAATATTAAAAACAAATTACAATTTTTTTTTAAAATCAAATTAATAAAAAAACTGTCCTTGCACATCCTGTGGGGCGCAAATTCTGTGGGGCGCACATCCTGCTGCGCACATAAATAAAAATAATATTAAAACATTTTTACAAAAAAAATATTTAAATCAAATTAATAAAAAAACTGTCCTTGCACATCCTGTGGGGCGCAAATTATGTGGGGCGCACATCCTGCGGCGCACATCCTGCTGAGCACATAAATAAAAATAATTTTAAAACATTTTTACAAAAAAAAATATTTAAATCAAATTAATAAAAAAACTGTGCTTGCACATCCTGTGGGGCGCAAATTCTGTGGGGCGCACATCCTGCTGCGCACATAAATAAAAATAATATTAAAATCAAATTACAATTTTTTTTTTTAAATCAAATTAATAAAAAAACTGTCCATGCACATCCTGTGGGGCGCAAATTCTGTGCGGCGCACATCCAGCTGCGCACATAAATAAAAATAATATTAAAAACAATTTACAATTTTTTTTTTTTAAATCAAATTAATAAAAAAACTGTGCTTGCACATCCTGTGGGGCACAAATTCTGTGGGGCACAAATTCTGTGGGCGCACATCCTGCGGCGCACATCCTGCTGCGCACATAAATAAAAATAATATTAAAAACAAATTACAATTTTTTTTAAAAATCAAATTAATAAAAAAACTGTCCTTGCACATCCTGTGGGGCGCAAATTCTGTGGGGCGCACATCCTGCGGCGCACATCCTGCTGCGCACATAAATAAAAATAATATTAAAACATATTTTACAAAAAAAATATTTAAATCAAATTAATAAAAAAACTGTCCTTGCACATCCTGTGGGGCGCAAATTCTGTCGGGCGCACATCCTGCGGCGCACATCCTGCTGCGCACATAAATAAAAATAATATTAAAACATTTTTACAAAAAAAAATATTTTAATCAAATTAATAAAAAAACTGTGCTTGCACATCCTGTGGGGCGCAAATTCTGTGGGCGCACATCCTGCGGCGCACATCCTGCTGCGCACATAAATAAAAATAATATTAAAAACAAATTACAATTTTTTTTTTAAATCAAATTAATAAAAAAACTGTCCTTGCACATCCTGCGGCGCACATCCTGCTGCGCACATGAATAAAAATAATATTAAAACATTTTTACAAAAAAAAATATTTAAATCAAATTAATAAAAAAACTGTCCTTGCACATCCTGTGGGCGAAAATTCTGTGGGGCGCACATCCTGCGGCGCAAATCCTGCTGCGCACATGAATAAAAATAATATTAAAACATTTTTACAAAAAAAATTATTTAAATCAAATTAATAAAAAAACTGTGCTTGCACATCCTGTGGGGCGCAAATTCTGTGGGCGCACATCCTGCGCCCACACCCTGCTGCGCACATAAATAAAAATAATATTAAAACATTTTTACAAAAAAAATATTTAAATCAAATTAATAAAAAAACTGTCCTTGCACATCTTGTGGGGCGCAAATTATGTGGGGCGCACATCCTGCGGCGCACATCCTGCTGCGCACATAAATAAAAATAATATTAAAAACAATTTACAATTTTTTTTTTTTAAATCAAATTAATAAACAAACTGTGGTTGCACATCCTGTGGGGCGCAAATTCTGTGGGGCGCACATCCTGCGGCGCACATCCAGCTGCGCACATTAATACAAATAATATTAAAACATTTTTACAAAAAAAACATATTTAAATCAAATTAATAAAAAAACTGTGCTTGCACATCCTGTGGGGCGCAAATTATGTGGGGCGCACATCCTGCGGCGCACATCCTGCTGCGCACATAAATAAAAATAATATTAAAAACAAATTACAATTTCTTTTTTTAAATCAAATTAATAAAAAAACTGTCCTTGCACATCCTGTGGGGCGCACATCCTGCGGCGCACATCCAGCTGCGCACAAAAATAAAAATAATATTAAAAACAATTTACAATTTTTTTTTTTTAAATCAAATTAATAAAAAAACTGTCCTTGCACATCCTGTGGGGCACAAATTCTGTGGGGCGCACATCCTGCGGCGCACATCCTGCTGTGCACAAGAATACAAATAATATTAAAACATTTTTACAAAAAAAAATATTTAAATCAAATTAATAAAAAAACTGTGCTTGCACATCCTGTGGGGCGCAAATTCTGTGGGGCGCACATCCTGCTGCGCACATAAATAAAAATAATATTAAAACATTTTTACAAAAAAAAATATTTAAATCAAATTAATAAAAAATCTGTGCTTGTACATCCTGTGGGGCGCAAATTCTGTTGGGCGCATCCTGCTGCGCATATAAATAAAAACAATATTAAAAACAAATTACAATTTTTTTTTTTAAATCAAATTAATAAAAAAACTGTCCTTGCACATCCTGTGTGGCGCAAATTCTGTGGGGCGCACATCCTGCGGCGCACATCCTGCTGCGCACATAAATAAAAATAATATTAAAACATTTTTACAAAAAAAAATATTTAAATCAAATTAATAAAAAAACTGTGCTTGCACATCCTGTGGGGCGCAAATTCTGTGGGGCGCACATCCTGCGGCGCACATCCAGCTGCGCACATTAATACAAATAATATTAAAACATTTTTACAAAAAAAAATATTTAAATCAAATTAATAAGAAAAATGTGCTTTCACATCCTGTGGGGCGCAAATTCTGTGGGGCGCACATCCTGCGGCGCACATCCTGCTGCGCACATAAATAAAAATAATATTAAAAACAAATTACAATTTTTTTTTTTTAAATCAAATTAATAAAAAAACTGTGCTTGCTCATCCTGTGGGGCGCAAATTATGTGGGGCGCACATCCTGCTGCGCACATAAATAAAAATAATATTAAAACATTTTTACAAAAAAAAATATTTAAATATAACTAATAAAAAAACTGTGCTTGCACATCCTGTGGGGCACACATTCTGTGGGGCGCACATCCTGCGGCGCAAATCCTGCTGCGCACATGAATAAAAATAATATTAAAACATTTTTACAAAAAAAAATATTTAAATCAAATTAATAAAAAAACTGTGCTTGCACATCCTGTGGGGCGCAAATTCTGTGGGGCGCACATCCTGCGGCGCACATCCTGCGGCGCACATCCTGCTGCGCACACATGAATAAAAATAATATTAAAACATTTTTACAAAAAAATATATTTAAATCAAATTAATAAAAAAACTGTGCTTGCACATCCTGTGGGGCGCAAAGTCTGTGGGGCGCACATCCTGCGGCGCACATCCTGCTGCGCACATAAATAAAAATAATATTAAAACATTTTTACAAACATTTTTTTTTAAATGAAATTAATAAAAAAACTGTGCTTGCACATCCTGTGGGGCGCAAATTCTGTGGGGCGCACATCCTGCGGCGCACATCCTGCTGCGCACATGAATGAAAATAATGTTAAAACATTTTTACAAAAAAAAATATTTAAATCAAATTAATAAAAAAACTGTGCTTGCACATCCTGTGGGGCAAAAATTCTGTGGGGCGCACATCCTGCGGCGCACATCCTGCTGCGCACATAAATAAAAATAATATTAAAAACAAATTACAATTTTTTTTTTAAAATCAAATTAATAAAAAAACTGTCCTTGCACATCCTGTGGGGCGCAAATTCTGTGGGGCGCACATCCTGCGGCGCACATCCTGCTGCGCACATAAATAAAAATAATATTAAAAACAAATTACAATTTTTTTTTTTAAATCAAATTAATAAAAAAACTGTCCTTGCACATCCTGTGGGGCGCAAATTCTGTGGGGCGCACATCCTGCTGCGCACATAAATAAAAATAATATTAAAACATTTTTACAAAAAAAATATTTACATCAAATTAATAAAAAAACTGTCCTTGCACATCCTGTGGGGCGCGAATTCTGTGGGGCGCACATCCTGCGGCGCACATCCTGTGGCGCATATCCTGCTGCGCACATAAATAAAAATAATACTAAAACATTTTTTTTTTTTAAAAATATTTAAATCAAATTAATAAAAAAACTGTGCTTGCACATCCTGCGGCGCACATCCTGCTGCGCACATAAATCAAAATAATATTACAACATTTTTTCAAAATTTTTTTTTTAAATCAAATTAATAAAAAAACTGTGCTTGCACATCCTGTGGGGCGCAAATTCTGTGGGGCGCACATCCTGCGGCGCACATCCTGCTGCGCACATGAATGAAAATAATGTTAAAACATTTTTACAAAAAAAAATATTTAAATCAAATTAATAAAAAAACTGTGCTTGCACATCCTGTGGGGCAAAAATTCTGTGGGGCGCACATCCTGCGGCGCACATCCTGCTGCGCACATAAATAAAAATAATATTAAAAACAAATTACAATTTTTTTTTTTAAATCAAATTAATAAAAAAACTGTCCTTGCACATCCTGTGGGGCGCAAATTCTGTGGGGCGCACATCCTGCGGCGCACATCCTGCTGCGCACATGAATGAAAATAATGTTAAAACATTTTTACAAAAAAAAATATTTAAATCAAATTAATAAAAAAACTGTGCTTGCACATCCTGTGGGGCGCAAATTCTGTGGGGCGCACATCCTGCGGCGCACATCCTGCTGCGCACATAAATAAAAATAATATTAAAACATTTTTACAAAAAAATATATTTAAATCAAATTAATACAAAAACTGTGCTTGCACATCCTGTGGGGCGCAAATTATGTGGGGCGCACATCATGCGGCGCACATCCAGCTGCGCACATTAATAATAATAATATTAAAACATTTTTACAAAAAAAAATATTTAAATCAAATTAATAAAAAACTGTGGTTGCACATCCTGTGGGGCGCAAATTATGTGGGGCGCACAGACTGCGGCGCACATCCTGCTGCGCACATAGATAAAAATAATATTAAAACATCTTTACAAAAAAAATATTTAAAACAATTAATAAAAAAACTGTGCTTGCACATCCTGTGGGGCGCAAATTCTGTGGGGCGCACATCCTGCGGCGCACATCCTGCTGCGCACATGAATACAAATAATATTAAAACATTTTTACAAAAAAAAATATTTAAATCAAATTAATAAAAAAACTGTGCTTGCACATCCTGTGGGGCGCAAATTCTGTGGGGCGCACATCCTGCTGCGCACATAAATAAAAATAATATTAAAACATTTTTACAAAAAAAAATATTTAAATCAAATTAATAAAAAAACTGTGCTTGTACATCCTGTGGGGCGCAAATTCTGTTGGGCGCATCCTGCTGCGCATATAAATAAAAACAATATTAAAAACAAATTACAATTTTTTTTTTTAAATCAAATTAATAAAAAAACTGTCCTTGCACATCCTGTGTGGCGCAAATTCTGTGGGGCGCACATCCTGCGGCGCACATCCTGCTGCGCACATAAATACAAATAATATTAAAACATTTTTACAAAAAAAAATATTTAAATCAAATTAATAAAAAAACTGTGCTTGCACATCCTGTGGGGCGCAAATTCTGTGGGGCGCACATCCTGCGGCGCACATCCAGCTGCGCACATTAATACAAATAATATTAAAACATTTTTACAAAAAAAAATATTTAAATCAAATTAATAAAAAAACTGTGCTTTCACATCCTGTGGGGCGCAAATTCTGTGGGGCGCACATCCTGCGGCGCACATCCTGCTGCGCACATAAATAAAAATAATATTAAAAACAAATTACAATTTTTTCTTTTTAAATCAAATTAATAAAAAAACTGTGCTTGCTCATCCTGTGGGGCGCAAATTATGTGGGGCGCACATCATGCGGCGCACATCCTGCTGTGCACATGAATACAAATAATATTAAAACATTTTTACAAAAAAAAATATTTAAATCAAATTAATAAAAAAACTGTGCTTGCACACCCTGTGGGGCGCAAATTCTGTGGGGCGCACATCCTGCTGCGCACATATAAAAAAATAATATTAAAAACAAATTACAATTTTTTTTTTTTTAAATATAACTAATAAAAAAACTGTGCTTGCACATCCTGTGGGGCGCAAATTCTGTGGGGCGCACATCCTGCGGCACACATCCTGCTGCGCACATAAATAAAAATAATATTGAAACAAATTTACAATTTTTTTTTTTTAAATCAAATTAATAAAAAAACTGTGCTTGCACATCCTGTGGGGCGCAAATTATGTGGGGCGCACAGACTGCGGCGCACATCCTGCTGCGCACATAGATAAAAATAATATTAAAACATCTTTACAAAAAAATATATTTAAATCAAATTAATACAAAAACTGTGCTTGCACATCCTGTGGGGCGCAAATTATGTGGGGCGCACATCATGCGGCTCACATCCTGCTACGCACATAAATAAAAATAATATTAAAACATCTTTACAAAAAAAATATTTAAAACAATTAATAAAAAAACTGTGCTTGCTCATCCTGTGGGGCGCAAATTATGTGGGGCGCACATCATGCGGCGCACATCCAGCTGCGCACATTAATAATAATAATATTAAAACATTTTTACAAAAAAATATATTTAAATCAAATTAATAAAAAAACTGTGCTTGCACAACCTGTGGGTCGCAAATTCTGTGGGGCGCACATCCTGCGGCGCACATCCTGCTGCGCACATAAATGAAAATAATATTAAAACATTTTTACAAAAAAAAATATTTAAATCAAATTAATAAAAAAACTGTGCTTGCACATCCTGTGTGGCGCAAATTCTGTGTGGCGCACATCCTGCGGCGCACATCCTGCTGCGCACATCCTGCTGCGCACATAAATAAAAATAATATTAAAAACAAATTACAATTTTTTTTTTTTAAATCAAATTAATAAAAAAACTGTGCTTGCTCATCCTGTGGGGCGCAAATTATGTGGGGCGCACATCATGCGGCGCACATCCTGCTGTGCACATGAATACAAATAATATTAAAACATTTTTACAAAAAAAAATATTTAAATCAAATTAATAAAAAAACTGTGCTTGCACACCCTGTGGGGCGCAAATTCTGTGGGGCGCACATCCTGCTGCGCACATAAATAAAAATAATATTAAAACATTTTTACAAAAAAAAATATTTAAATATAACTAATAAAAAAACTGTGCTTGCACATCCTGTGGGGCACAAATTCTGTGGGGCGCACATCCTGCGGCGCAAATCCTGCTGCGCACATGAATAAAAATAATATTAAAACATTTTTACAAAAAAAAATATTTAAATCAAATTAATAAAAAAACTGTGCTTGCACATCCTGTGGGGCGCAAATTCTGTGGGGCGCACATCCTGCGGCGCACATCCTGCGGCGCACATCCTGCTGCGCACACATGAATAAAAATAATATTAAAACATTTTTACAAAAAAATATATTTAAATCAAATTAATAAAAAAACTGTGCTTGCACATCCTGTGGGGCGCAAAGTCTGTGGGGCGCACATCCTGCGGCGCACATCCTGCTGCGCACATAAATAAAAATAATATTAAAAACAATTTACAATTTTTTTTTTTTAAATCAAATTAATAAACAAACTGTGCTTGCACATCCTGTGGGGCGCAAATTCTGTGGGACGCACATCCTGCGGCGCACATCCAGCTGCGCACATTAATACAAATAATATTAAAACATTTTTACAAAAAAAAATATTTAAATCAAATTAATAAAAAAACTGTGCTTGCACATTCTGTGGGGCGCACATCCTGCGGCGCACATCCTGCTGCGCACATAAATAAAAATAATATTAAAACATTTTTACAAAAAAAAATATTTAAATCAAATTAATAAAAAAAAAAAGCTTGCACATCCTGTGGGGCGCAAATTATGTGGGGCGCACATCCTGCGGCACACATCCTGCTGCGCACATGAATAAAATCATATTAAAACATTTTTACAAAAAAAAATATTTAAATCAAATTAATAAACAAACTGTGCTTGCACATCCTGTGGGGCGCAAATTCTGTGGGGCGCACATCCTGCGGCGCACATCCAGCTGCGCACATTAATACAAATAATATTAAAACATTTTTACAAAAAAAACATATTTAAATCAAATTAATAAAAAAACTGTGCTTGCACATCCTGTGGGGCGCAAATTCTGTGGGACGCACATCCTGCGGCGCACATCCTGCTGCGCACATAAATAAAAATAATATTAAAAACAAATTACAATTTTTTTTTTTAAATCAAATTAATAAAAAAACTGTCCTTGCACATCCTGTGGGGCGCACATCCTGCGGCGCACATCCAGCTGCGCACAAAAATAAAAATAATATTAAAAACAATTTACAATTTTTTTTTTTTAAATCAAATTAATAAACAAACTGTGCTTGCACATCCTGTGGGGTGCAAATTCTGTGGGGCGCACATCCTGCGGCGCACATCCTGCGGCGCACATCCTGCTGCGCACATAAATAAAAATAATATTAAAACATTTTTACAAAAAAAATATTTAAATCAAATTAATAAACAAACTGTGCTTGCACATCCTGTGGGGCGCAAATTCTGTGGGCGCACATCCTGCGGCGCACATCCTGCTGCGCACATAAATAAAAATAATATTAAAACATTTTTACAAAAAAAATATTTAAATCAAATTAATAAAAAAACTGTGCTTGCACATCCTGTGGGGAGCAAATTCTGTGGGGCGCACATCCTGCTGCGCACATAAATAAAAATAATATTAAAAACAAATTACAATTTTTTTTTTTTAAAAAAAATTAATAAAAAAACTGTCCATGCACATCCTGTGGGGCGCAAATTCTGTGGGGCGCACATCCTGCGGCGCAAATCCTGCTGCGCACATGAATAAAAATAATATTAAAACATTTTTACAAAAAAAAATTATTTAAATCAAATTAATAAAAAAACTGTGCTTGCACATCCTGTGGGGCGCAAATTCTGTGGGGCGCACATCCTGCGGCGCACATCCTACTGCGCACATAAATAAAAATAATATTAAAAACAAATTACAATTTTTTTTTTTTTAAATATAACTAATAAACAAACTGTGCTTGCACATCCTGTGGGGCGCAAATTCTGTGGGGCGCACATCCTGTGGCACACATCCTGCTGCGCACATAAATAAAAATAATATTGAAACAAATTTACAATTTTTTTTTTTTAAATCAAATTAATAAAAAAACTGTGCTTGCACATCCTGTGGGGCGCAAATTCTGTGGGGCGCACATCCTGCGGCGCAAATCCTGCTGCGCACATGAAAAAAATAATATTAAAACATTTTTACAAAAAAAAATATTTAAATCAAATTAATAAAAAACTGTGGTTGCACATCCTGTGGGGCGCAAATTATGTGGGGCGCACAGACTGCGGCGCACATCCTGCTGCGCACATAGATAAAAATAATATTAAAACATCTTTACAAAAAAAATATTTAAAACAATTAATAAAAAAACTGTGCTTGCACATCCTGTGGGGCGCAAATTCTGTGGGGCGCACATCCTGCGGCGCACATCCTGCTGCGCACATAAATAAAAATAATATTAAAACATTTTTACAAAAAAAAATATTTAAATCAAATTAATAAAAAAACTGTGCTTGCACATCCTGTGGGGCGCAAATTCTGTGGGGCGCACATCCTGCGGCGCACATCCTGCTGCGCACATAAATAAAAATAATATTAAAAACAAATTACAATTTTTTTTTTTTAAATCAAATTAATAAAAAAACTGTGCTTGCTCATCCTGTGGGGCGCAAATTCTGTGGGGCGCACATCCTGCGGCGCACATCCTGCTGCGCACATAAATAAAAATAATATTAAAAACAAATTACAATTTTTTTTTTTTAAATAAAATTAATAAAAAAACTGTCCTTGCACATCCTGTGGGGCACAAATTCTGTGGGGCGCACATCCTGCGGCGCACATCCTGCTGTGCACATGAATACAAATAATATTAAAACATTTTTACAAAAAAAAATATTTAAATCAAATTAATAAAAAAACTGTGCTTGCACATCCTGTGGGGCGCAAATTCTGTGGGGCGCACATCCTGCTGCGCACATAAATAAAAATAATATTAAAACATTTTTACAAAAAAAAATATTTAAATCAAATTAATAAAAAAACTGTGCTTGTACATCCTGTGGGGCGCAAATTCTATTGGGCGCATCCTGCTGCGCATATAAATAAAAACAATATTAAAAACAAATTACAATTTTTTTTTTTAAATCAAATTAATAAAAAAACTGTCCTTGCACATCCTGTGTGGCGCAAATTCTGTGGGGCGCACATCCTGCGGCGCACATCCTGCTGCGCACATAAATAAAAATAATATTAAAACATTTTTACAAAAAAAAATATTTAAATCAAATTAATAAAAAAACTGTGCTTGCACATCCTGTGGGGCGCAAATTCTGTGGGGCGCACATCCTGCGGCGCACATCCAGCTGCGCACATTAATACAAATAATATTAAAACATTTTTACAAAAAAAAATATTTAAATCAAATTAATAAAAAAACTGTGCTTTCACATCCTGTGGGGCGCAAATTCTGTGGGGCGCACATCCTGCGGCGCACATCCTGCTGCGCACATAAATAAAAATAATATTAAAAACAAATTACAATTTTTTTTTTTTAAATCAAATTAATAAAAAAACTGTGCTTGCTCATCCTGTGGGGCGCAAATTCTGTGGGGCGCACATCCTGCGGCGCACATCCTGCTGCGCACATAAATAAAAATAATATTAAAAACAAATTACAATTTTTTTTTTTTAAATAAAATTAATAAAAAAACTGTCCTTGCACATCCTGTGGGGCACAAATTCTGTGGGGCGCACATCCTGCGGCGCACATCCTGCTGCGCACATAAATAAAAATAATATTAAAACATTTTTACAAAAAAATATATTTAAATCAAATTAATAAAAAAACTGTGCTTGCACATTCTGTGGGGCGCAAATCCTGCGGCGCACATCCTGCTGCGCATATAAATAAAAATAATGTTAAAACATTTTTACAAAAAAAAATATTTAAATCAAATTAATAAAAAAACTGTGCTTGCACATCCTGTGGGGCGCAAATTCTGTGGGGCGCACATCCTGCGGCGCACATCCTTCTGCGCACATAAATAAAAATAATATTAAAAACAAATTACAATTTTTTTTTTTTAAATCAAATTAATAAAAAACCTTCCTTACACATCCTGTGGGGCGCAAATTCTGTGGGGCGCACATCCTGCGGCGCACATCCTGCTGCGCACATAAATAAAAATAATATTAAAACATTTTTACAAAAAAAAATATTTAAATATAACTAATAAAAAACCTTGCTTGCACATCCTGTGGGGCGCAAATTATGTGGGGCGCACATCCTGCGGCGCACATCCTGCTGCTCACATAAATAAAAATAATATTAAAACATTTTTACAAAAAAATATATTAAAATCAAATTAATAAAAAAACTGTGCTTGCACATTCTGTGGGGCGCAAATTATGTGGGGCGCAAATCCTGCAGCGCACATAAATAAAAACAATATTAAAAACAAATTACAATTTTTTTTTGTTTAAATCAAATTAATAAAAAAACTGTCCTTGCACATCCTGTGGGGCGCAAATTCTGTGGGTCGAACATCCTGCGGCGCACATCCTGCTGCGCACATAAATAAAAATAATATTAAAACATTTTTACAAAAAAAAATATTTAAATCAAATTAATAAAAAAATTGTGCTTGCACATCCTGTGGGGCGCAAATTCTGTGGGGCGCACATCCTGCGAGGCACATCCTGCTGCGCACATAAATAAAAATAATATTAAAAACAAATTACAATTTTTTTTTTTAAATCAAATTAATAAAAAAACTGTCCTTGCACATCCTGGTGGGCGCAAATTCTGTGGGGCGCACATCCTGCGGCGCACATCCTGCTGTGCACATAAATAAAAATAATATTAAAACATTTTTACAAAAAAATATATTAAAATCAAATTAATAAAAAAACTGTGCTTGCACATTCTGTGGGGCACAAATTATGTGGGGCGCAAATCCTGCGGCGCACATCCTGCTGCGCACATAAATAAAAACAATATTAAAAACAAATTACAATTTTTTTTATAAAATCAAATTAATAAAAAAACTGTGCTTGCACATCCTGTGGGGCGCAAATTATTTGGGGCGCACATCCTGCGGCGCACATCCTGCTGTGCACATGAATAAAAATAATATTAAAACATTTTTACAAAAAAATATATTTAAATCAAATAAATAAAAAAACTGTGCTTGCACATCCTGTGGGGCGCAAATTCTGTGGTGCGCACATCCTGTGGCGCACATCCTGCTGCGCACATAAATGAAAATAATATTAAAACATTTTTACAAAAAAAAATATTTAAATCAAATTAATAAAAAAACTATGCTTGCACATCGTGTAGGGCACAAATTCTGTGGGGCGCACATCATGCGGCGCACATCCTGCTGCGCACATAAATAAAAATAATATTAAAAACAATTTACAATTATTTTTTTTTAAATCAAATTAATAAAAAAACTGTGCTTGTACATCCTGTGGGGCGCAAATTCTGTGGGGCGCACATCATAAGGCGCACATCCTGCTGCGCACATAAATAAAAATAATATTAAAACATTTTTACAAAAAAAAATATTTAAATCAAATTAATAAAAAAACTGTGCTTGCACATCCTGTGGGGCGCAAATTCTGTGGGGCGCACATCCTGCTGCGCACATAAATAAAAATAATATTAAAAACAAATTACAATTTTTTTTTTTAAATCAAATTAATAAAAAAACTGTCCTTGCACATCCTGTCGGGCGCAAATTATGTGGGGCGCACATCCTGCGGCGCACATCCTGCTGCGCACATAAATAAAAATAATATTAAAAACAATTTACAATTTTTCTTTTTTAAATCAAAATAATAAACAAACTCTGCTTGCACATCCTGTGGGGCGCAAATTCTGTGGGGCGCACATCCTGCGGCGCACATCCTGCTGCGCACATAAATAAAAATAATATTAAAACATATTTTACAAAAAAAATATTTAAATCAAATTAATAAAAAAACTGTCCTTGCACATCCTGTGGGGCGCAAATTCTGTCGGGCGCACATCCTGCGGCGCACATCCTGCTGCGCACATAAATAAAAATAATATTAAAACATTTTTACAAAAAAAAATATTTTAATCAAATTAATAAAAAAACTGTGCTGGCACATCCTGTGGGGCGCAAATTCTGTGGGGCGCAACTCCTGCGGCGCACATCCTGCGGCGCACATCCTGCTGCGCACATAAATAAAAATAATATTAAAACATTTTTACAAAAAAAATATTTAAATCTAATTAATAAAAAAACTGTGCTTGCACATCCTGTGGGGCGCAAATTCTGTGGGCGCACATCATGCGGCGCACATCCTGCTGCGCACATAAATAAAAATAATATTAAAAACAAATTACAATTTTTTTTTAAAATCAAATTAATAAAAAAACTGTCCTTGCACATCCTGTGGGGCGCAAATTCTGTGGGGCGCACATCCTGCGGCGCACATCCTGCTGCGCACATAAATAAAAATAATATTAAAACATTTTTACAAAAAAAATATTTAAATCTAATTAATAAAAAAACTGTGCTTGCACATCCTGTGGGGCGCAAATTCTGTGGGCGCACATCCTGCGGCGCACATCCTGCTGCGCACATAAATAAAAATAATATTAAAACATTTTTACAAAAAAAATATTTAAATCAAATTAATAAAAAAACTGTCCTTGCACATCCTGTGGGGCGCAAATTATGTGGGGCGCACATCCTGCGGCGCACATCCTGCTGCGCACATAAATAACAATAATATTAAAACATTTTTACAAAAAAAAATATTTAAATCAAATTAATAAAAAAACTGTGCTTGCACATCCTGTGGGGCGCAAATTCTGTGGGGCGCACATCCTGCTGCGCACATAAATAAAAATAATATTAAAAACAAATTACAATTTTTTTTTTTAAATCAAATTAATAAAAAAACTGTCCTTGCACATCCTGTGGGGCGCAAATTCTGTGGGGCGCACATCCTGCGGTTCACATCCTGCTGCACACATAAATAAAAATAATATTAAAACATTTTTACAAAAAAAATATTTAAATCAAATTAATAAAAAAACTGTCCTTGCACATCCTGTGGGGCGCAAATTCTGTGGGGCGCACATCCTGCGGCGCACATCCTGCTGCGCACATAAATAAAAATAATATTAAAAACAAATTACAATTTTTTTTTTTAAATCAAATTAATAAAAAAACTGTCCTTGCACATCCTGTGGGGCGCAAATTCTGTGGGGCGCACATCCTGCGGTTCACATCCTGCTGCACACATAAATAAAAATAATATTAAAACATTTTTACAAAAAAAATATTTAAATCAAATTAATAAAAAAACTGTGCTTGCACATTCTGTGGGGCGCAAATTCTGTGGGCGCACATCATGCGGCGCACATCCTGCTGCGCACATAAATAAAAATAATATTAAAAACAAATTACAATTTTTTTTTAAAATCAAATTAATAAAAAAACTGTCCTTGCACATCCTGTGGGGCGCAAATTCTGTGGGGCGCACATCCTGCGGCGCACATCCTGCTGCGCACATAAATAAAAATAATATTAAAACATTTTTACAAAAAAAATATTTAAATCAAATTAATAAAAAAACTGTCCTTGCACATCCTGTGGGGCGCAAATTATGTGGGGCGCACATCCTGCGGCGCACATCCTGCTGAGCACATAAATAAAAATAATTTTAAAACATTTTTACAAAAAAAAATATTTAAATCAAATTAATAAAAAAACTGTGCTTGCACATCCTGTGGGGCGCAAATTCTGTGGGGCGCACATCCTGCTGCGCACATAAATAAAAATAATATTAAAATCAAATTACAATTTTTTTTTTTAAATCAAATTAATAAAAAAACTGTCCATGCACATCCTGTGGGGCGCAAATTCTGTGCGGCGCACATCCAGCTGCGCACATAAATAAAAATAATATTAAAAACAATTTACAATTTTTTTTTTTTAAATCAAATTAATAAAAAAACTGTGCTTGCACATCCTGTGGGGCACAAATTCTGTGGGGCACAAATTCTGTGGGCGCACATCCTGCGGCGCACATCCTGCTGCGCACATAAATAAAAATAATATTAAAAACAAATTACAATTTTTTTTAAAAATCAAATTAATAAAAAAACTGTCCTTGCACATCCTGTGGGGCGCAAATTCTGTGGGGCGCACATCCTGCGGCGCACATCCTGCTGCGCACATAAATAAAAATAATATTAAAACATATTTTACAAAAAAAATATTTAAATCAAATTAATAAAAAAACTGTCCTTGCACATCCTGTGGGGCGCAAATTCTGTCGGGCGCACATCCTGCGGCGCACATCCTGCTGCGCACATAAATAAAAATAATATTAAAACATTTTTACAAAAAAAAATATTTTAATCAAATTAATAAAAAAACTGTGCTTGCACATCCTGTGGGGCGCAAATTCTGTGGGCGCACATCCTGCGGCGCACATCCTGCTGCGCACATAAATAAAAATAATATTAAAAACAAATTACAATTTTTTTTTTAAATCAAATTAATAAAAAAACTGTCCTTGCACATCCTGTGGGGCGCAAATTCTGTGGGGCGCACATCCTGCGGCGCAAATCCTGCTGCGCACAAGAAAAAAAGTAATATTAAAACATTTTTACAAAAAAAAATATTTAAATCAAATTAATAAAAAAACTGTGCTTGCACATCCTGTGGGGCGCACATCCTGCGGCGCACATCCTGCTGCGCACATAAATTAAAATAATATTAAAAACAAATTACAATTTTTTTTTTAAATCAAATTAATAAAAAAACTGTCCTTGCACATCCTGCGGCGCACATCCTGCTGCGCACATGAATAAAAATAATATTAAAACATTTTTACAAAAAAAAATATTTAAATCAAATTAATAAAAAAACTGTCCTTGCACATCCTGTGGGCGAAAATTCTGTGGGGCGCACATCCTGCGGCGCAAATCCTGCTGCGCACATGAATAAAAATAATATTAAAACATTTTTACAAAAAAAATTATTTAAATCAAATTAATAAAAAAACTGTGCTTGCACATCCTGTGGGGCGCAAATTCTGTGGGCGCACATCCTGCGCCCACACCCTGCTGCGCACATAAATAAAAATAATATTAAAACATTTTTACAAAAAAAATATTTAAATCAAATTAATAAAAAAACTGTCCTTGCACATCTTGTGGGGCGCAAATTATGTGGGGCGCACATCCTGCGGCGCACATCCTGCTGCGCACATAAATAAAAATAATATTAAAAACAATTTACAATTTTTTTTTTTTAAATCAAATTAATAAACAAACTGTGCTTGCACATCCTGTGGGGCGCAAATTCTGTGGGACAAACATCCTGCGGCGCACATCCAGCTGCGCACATTAATACAAATAATATTAAAACATTTTTACAAAAAAAAATATTTAAATCAAATTAATAAAAAAACTGTGCTTGCACATTCTGTGGGGCGCACATCCTGCGGCGCACATCCTGCTGCGCACATAAATAAAAATAATATTAAAACATTTTTACAAAAAAAAATATTTAAATCAAATTAATAAAAAAAAAAAGCTTGCACATCCTGTGGGGCGCAAATTATGTGGGGCGCACATCCTGCGGCACACATCCTGCTGCGCACATGAATAAAATCATATTAAAACATTTTTACAAAAAAAAATATTTAAATCAAATTAATAAACAAACTGTGCTTGCACATCCTGTGGGGCGCAAATTCTGTGGGGCGCACATCCTGCGGTGCACATCCTGCTGCGCACATAAATAAAAATAATATTAAAAACAATTTACAATTTTTTTTTTTTAAATCAAATTAATAAACAAACTGTGGTTGCACATCCTGTGGGGCGCAAATTCTGTGGGGCGCACATCCTGCGGCGCACATCCAGCTGCGCACATTAATACAAATAATATTAAAACATTTTTACAAAAAAAACATATTTAAATCAAATTAATAAATAAACTGTGCTTGCACATCCTGTGGGGCGCAAATTATGTGGGGCGCACATCCTGCGGCGCACATCCTGCTGCGCACATAAATAAAAATAATATTAAAAACAAATTACAATTTTTTTTTTTAAATCAAATTAATAAAAAAACTGTCCTTGCACATCCTGTGGGGCGCACATCCTGCGGCGCACATCCAGCTGCGCACAAAAATAAAAATAATATTAAAAACAATTTACAATTTTTTTTTTTTAAATCAAATTAATAAACAAACTGTGCTTGCACATCCTGTGGGGTGCAAATTCTGTGGGGCGCACATCCTGCGGCGCACATCCTGCGGCGCACATCCTGCGGCGCACATCCTGCTGCGCACATAAATAAAAATAATATTAAAACATTTTTACAAAAAAAATATTTAAATCAAATTAATAAAAAAACTGTGCTTGCACATCCTGTGGGGCGCACATCCTGCGGCGCACATCCAGCTGCGCACAAAAATAAAAATAATATTAAAAACAATTTACAATTTTTTTTTTTTAAATCAAATTAATAAACAAACTGTGCTTGCACATCCTGTGGGGTGCAAATTCTGTGGGGCGCACATCCTGCGGCGCACATCCTGCGGCGCACATCCTGCTGCGCACATAAATAAAAATAATATTAAAACATTTTTACAAAAAAATATATTTAAATCAAATTAATAAAAAAACTGTGCTTGCACATCCTGCTGCGCACATAAATAAAAATAATGTTAAAACATTTTTACAAAATTTTTTTAAATTAAATTAATAAAAAAACTGTCCTTGCACATCCTGTGGGGCGCAAATTCTGTGGGGCGCACATCCTGCAGCGCACATCCTGCTGCGCACATAAATAAAAATAATATTAAAACATTTTTACAAAAAAAATATTTAAATCAAATTAATAAAAAAACTGTGCTTGCACATCCTGTGGGGAGCAAATTCTGTGGGGCGCACATCCTGCTGCGCACATAAATAAAAATAATATTAAAAACAAATTACAATTTTTTTTTTTTTAAAAAAATTAATAAAAAAACTGTCCTTGCACATCCTGTGGGGCGCAAATTCTGTGGGGCGCACATCCTGCGGCGCACATCCTGCTGTGCACATAAATAAAAATAATATTAAAACATTTTTACAAAAAAAAATATTTAAATCAAATTAATAAAAAAACTGTGCTTGCACATCCTGTGGGGCGCAAATTCTGTGGGGCGCACATCCTGCGGCGCACATCCTGCTGCGCACATAAATAAAAATATTATTAAAAACAAATTACAATTTTTTTTTTTAAATCAAATTAATAAAAAAACTGTCCTTGCACATCCTGTGGGGCGCAAATTATGTGGGGCGCACATCCTGCGGCGCACATCCTGCTGCGCACATAAATAAAAATAATGTTAAAACATTTTTACAAAAAAAATATTTAAATCTAATTAATAAAAAAACTGTCCTTGCACATCCTGTGGGGCGCAAATTATGTGGGGCGCACATCCTGCGGCGCACATCCTGCTGCGCACATAAATAAAAATAATATTAAAAACAAATTACAATTTTTTTTTTTAAATCAAATTAATAAAAAAACTGTCCTTGCACATCCTGTGGGGCGCAAATTCTGTGGGGCGCACATCCTGCGGTTCACATCCTGCTGCACACATAAATAAAAATAATATTAAAACATTTTTACAAAAAAAATATTTAAATCAAATTAATAAAAAAACTGTCCTTGCACATCCTGTGGGGCGCAAATTATGTGGGGCGCACATCCTGCGGCGCACATCCTGCTGCGCACATAAATAAAAATAATATTAAAACATTTTTACAAAAAAAAATATTTAAATCAAATTAATAAAAAAACTGTGCTTGCACATCCTGTGGGGCGCAAATTCTGTGGGGCGCACATCCTGCTGCGCACATAAATAAAAATAATATTAAAAACAAATTACAATTTTTTTTTTTAAATCAAATTAATAAAAAAACTGTCCTTGCACATCCTGTGGGGCGCAAATTCTGTGGGGCGCACATCCTGCGGTTCACATCCTGCTGCACACATAAATAAAAATAATATTAAAACATTTTTACAAAAAAAATATTTAAATCAAATTAATAAAAAAATCTGTTCTTGCACATCCTGTGGGGCGCAAATTCTGTGGGGCGCACATCCTGCGGCGCACATCCTGCTGCGCACATAAATAAAAATAATATTAAAAACAAATTACAATTTTTTTTTTTAAATCAAATTAATAACAAAACTGTCCTTGCACATCCTGTGGGGCACAAATTCTGTGGGGCGCAAATTCTGTGGGGCGCACATCCTGCAGCGCACATCCTGCTGCGCACATAAATAAAAATAATATTAAAACATTTTTACAAAAAAAATATTTAAATCAAATTAATAAAAAAACTGTGCTTGCACATCCTGTGGGGAGCAAATTCTGTGGGGCGCACATCCTGCTGCGCACATAAATAAAAATAATATTAAAAACAAATTACAATTTTTTTTTTTTTAAAAAATTAATAAAAAAACTGTCCTTGCACATCCTGTGGGGCGCAAATTCTGTGGGGCGCACATCCTGCGGCGCACATCCTGCTGTGCACATAAATAAAAATAATATTAAAACATTTTTACAAAAAAAAATATTTAAATCAAATTAATAAAAAAACTGTGCTTGCACATCCTGTGGGGCGCAAATTCTGTGGGGCGCACATCCTGCGGCGCACATCCTGCTGCGCACATAAATAAAAATATTATTAAAAACAAATTACAATTTTTTTTTTTAAATCAAATTAATAAAAAAACTGTCCTTGCACATCCTGTGGGGCGCAAATTATGTGGGGCGCACATCCTGCGGCGCACATCCTGCTGCGCACATAAATAAAAATAATGTTAAAACATTTTTACAAAAAAAATATTTAAATCTAATTAATAAAAAAACTGTCCTTGCACATCCTGTGGGGCGCAAATTATGTGGGGCGCACATCCTGCGGCGCACATCCTGCTGCGCACATAAATAAAAATAATATTAAAAACAAATTACAATTTTTTTTTTTAAATCAAATTAATAAAAAAACTGTCCTTGCACATCCTGTGGGGCGCAAATTCTGTGGGGCGCACATCCTGCGGTTCACATCCTGCTGCACACATAAATAAAAATAATATTAAAACATTTTTACAAAAAAAAATATTTAAATCAAATTAATAAAAAAACTGTGCTTGCACATCCTGTGGGGCGCAAATTCTGTGGGGCGCACATCCTGCTGCGCACATAAATAAAAATAATATTAAAAACAAATTACAATTTTTTTTTTTAAATCAAATTAATAAAAAAACTGTCCTTGCACATCCTGTGGGGCGCAAATTCTGTGGGGCGCACATCCTGCGGTTCACATCCTGCTGCACACATAAATAAAAATAATATTAAAACATTTTTACAAAAAAAATATTTAAATCAAATTAATAAAAAAATCTGTTCTTGCACATCCTGTGGGGCGCAAATTCTGTGGGGCGCACATCCTGCGGCGCACATCCTGCTGCGCACATAAATAAAAATAATATTAAAAACAAATTACAATTTTTTTTTTTAAATCAAATTAATAACAAAACTGTCCTTGCACATCCTGTGGGGCACAAATTCTGTGGGGCGCAAATTCTGTGGGGCGCAACTCCTGCGGCGCACATCCTGCTGCGCACATAAATAAAAATAATATTAAAAACAAATTACAATTTTTTTTTTTTTAAAAAAATTAATAAAAAAACTGTCCTTGCACATCCTGTGGGGCGCAAATTCTGTGGGGCGCACATCCTGCGGCGCACATCCTGCTGTGCACATAAATAAAAATAATATTAAAACATTTTTACAAAAAAAAATATTTAAATCAAATTAATAAAAAAACTGTGCTTGCACATCCTGTGGGGCGCAAATTCTGTGGGGCGCACATCCTGCGGCGCACATCCTGCTGCGCACATAAATAAAAATATTATTAAAAACAAATTACAATTTTTTTTTTTAAATCAAATTAATAAAAAAACTGTCCTTGCACATCCTGTGGGGCGCAAATTATGTGGGGCGCACATCCTGCGGCGCACATCCTGCTGCGCACATAAATAAAAATAATGTTAAAACATTTTTACAAAAAAAATATTTAAATCTAATTAATAAAAAAACTGTCCTTGCACATCCTGTGGGGCGCAAATTATGTGGGGCGCACATCCTGCGGCGCACATCCTGCTGCGCACATAAATAAAAATAATATTAAAAACAAATTACAATTTTTTATTTTTAAATCAAATTAATAAAAAAACTGTCCTTGCACATCCTGTGGGGCGCAAATTCTGTGGGGCGCACATCCTGCGGTTCACATCCTGCTGCACACATAAATAAAAATAATATTAAAACATTTTTACAAAAAAAATATTTAAATCAAATTAATAAAAAAACTGTCCTTGCACATCCTGTGGGGCGCAAATTATGTGGGGCGCACATCCTGCGGCGCACATCCTGCTGCGCACATAAATAAAAATAATATTAAAACATTTTTACAAAAAAAAATATTTAAATCAAATTAATAAAAAAACTGTGCTTGCACATCCTGTGGGGCGCAAATTCTGTGGGGCGCACATCCTGCTGCGCACATTAATAAAAATAATATTAAAAACAAATTACAATTTTTTTTTTTAAATCAAATTAATAAAAAAACTGTCCTTGCACATCCTGTGGGGCGCAAATTCTGTGGGGCGCACATCCTGCGGTTCACATCCTGCTGCACACATAAATAAAAATAATATTAAAACATTTTTACAAAAAAAATATTTAAATCAAATTAATAAAAAAATCTGTTCTTGCACATCCTGTGGGGCGCAAATTCTGTGGGGCGCACATCCTGCGGCGCACATCCTGCTGCGCACATAAATAAAAATAATATTAAAAACAAATTACAATTTTTTTTTTTAAATCAAATTAATAACAAAACTGTCCTTGCACATCCTGTGGGGCACAAATTCTGTGGGGCGCAAATTCTGTGGGGCGCAACTCCTGCGGCGCACATCCTGCTGCGCACATAAATAAAAATAATATTAAAACATTTTTACAAAAAAAATATTTAAATCAAATTAATAAAAAAACTGTGCTTGCACATTCTGTGGGGCGCAAATTCTGTGGGCGCACATCCTGCGGCGCACATCCTGCTGCGCACATAAATAAAAATATTATTAAAAACAAATTACAATTTTTTTTTTTAAATCAAATTAATAAAAAAACTGTCCTTGCACATCCTGTGGGGCGCAAATTCTGTGGGGCGCACATCCTGCAGCGCACATCCTGCTGCGCACATAAATAAAAATAATATTAAAACATTTTTACAAAAAAAATATTTAAATCAAATTAATAAAAAAACTGTGCTTGCACATCCTGTGGGGAGCAAATTCTGTGGGGCGCACATCCTGCTGCGCACATAAATAAAAATAATATTAAAAACAAATTACAATTTTTTTTAAAAATCAAATTAATAAAAAAACTGTCCTTGCACATCCTGTGGGGCGCAAATTCTGTGGGGCGCACATCCTGCGGCGCACATCCTGCTGCGCACATAAATAAAAATAATGTTAAAACATTTTTACAAAAAAAATATTTAAATCAAATTAATAAAAAAACTGTCCTTGCACATCCTGTGGGGCGCAAATTACGTGGGGCGCACATCCTGCGGCGCACATCCTGCTGCGCACATAAATAAAAATAATATTAAAAACAAATTACAATTTTTTTTTTTAAATCAAATTAATAAAAAAACTGTCCTTGCACATCCTGTGGGGCGCAAATTCTGTGGGGCGCACATCCTGCGGTTCACATCCTGCTGCACACATAAATAAAAATAATATTAAAACATTTTTACAAAAAAAATATTTAAATCAAATTAATAAAAAAACTGTCCTTGCACATCCTGTGGGGCGCAAATTATGTGGGGCGCACATCCTGCGGCACACATCCTGCTGCGCACATAAATAAAAATAATATTAAAACATTTTTACAAAAAAAAATATTTAAATCAAATTAATAAAAAAACTGTGCTTGCACATCCTGTGGGGCGCAAATTCTGTGGGGCGCACATCCTGCGGTTCACATCCTGCTGCACACATAAATAAAAATAATATTAAAACATTTTTACAAAAAAAATATTTAAATCAAATTAATAAAAAAATCTGTTCTTGCACATCCTGTGGGGCGCAAATTCTGTGGGGCGCACATCCTGCGGCGCACATCCTGCTGCGCACATAAATAAAAATAATATTAAAAACAAATTACAATTTTTTTTTTTAAATCAAATTAATAAAAAAACTGTCCTTGCACATCCTGTGGGGCACAAATTCTGTGGGGCGCAAATTCTGTGGGGCGCAACTCCTGCGGCGCACATCCTGCTGCGCACATAAATAAAAATAATATTAAAACATTTTTACAAAAAAAATATTTAAATCAAATTAATAAAAAAACTGTGCTTGCACATTCTGTGGGGCGCAAATTCTGTGGGCGCACATCATGCGGCGCACATCCTGCTGCGCACATAAATAAAAATAATATTAAAAACAAATTACAATTTTTTTTTAAAATCAAATTAATAAAAAAACTGTCCTTGCACATCCTGTGGGGCGCAAATTCTGTGGGGCGCACATCCTGCGGCGCACATCCTGCTGCGCACATAAATAAAAATAATATTAAAACATTTTTACAAAAAAAATATTTAAATCAAATTAATAAAAAAACTGTCCTTGCACATCCTGTGGGGCGCACATCCTGCGGCGCAAATCCTGCTGCGCACAAGAAAAAAAGTAATATTAAAACATTTTTACAAAAAAAAATATTTAAATCAAATTAATAAAAAAACTGTGCTTGCACATCCTGTGGGGCGCACATCCTGCGGCGCACATCCTGCTGCGCACATAAATAAAAATAATATTAAAATCAAATTACAATTTTTTTTTTTAAATCAAATTAATAAAAAAACTGTCCATGCACATCCTGTGGGGCGCAAATTCTGTGCGGCGCACATCCAGCTGCGCACATAAATAAAAATAATATTAAAAACAATTTACAATTTTTTTTTTTTAAATCAAATTAATAAAAAAACTGTGCTTGCACATCCTGTGGGGCACAAATTCTGTGGGGCGCAAATTCTGTGGGGCGCAACTCCTGCGGCGCACATCCGGCTGCGCACATAAATAAAAATAATATTAAAACATTTTTACAAAAAAAATATTTAAATCAAATTAATAAAAAAACTCTGCTTGCACATCCTGTGGGGCGCAAATTCTGTGGGCGCACATCCTGCGTCGCACATCCTGCTGCGCACATAAATAAAAATAATATTAAAAACAAATTACAATTTTTTTTTAAAATCAAATTAATAAAAAAACTGTCCTTGCACATCCTGTGGGGCGCAAATTCTGTGGGGCGCACATCCTGCGGTTCACATCCTGCTGCGCACATAAATAAAAATAATATTAAAACATTTTTACAAAAAAAAATATTTAAATCAAATTATTAAAAAAACTTTGGTTGAACCTCCTGTGGGGCGCAAATTCTGTGGGGCGCACATCCTGCTGCGCACATAAATAAAAATAATATTAAAAACAAATTACAATTTTTTTTAAAAATCAAATTAATAAAAAAACTGTCCTTGCACATCCTGTGGGGCGCAAATTCTGTGGGGCGCACATCCTGCGGCGCACATCCTGCTGCGCACATAAATAAAAATAATATTAAAACATATTTTACAAAAAAAATATTTAAATCAAATTAATAAAAAAACTGTCCTTGCACATCCTGTGGGGCGCAAATTCTGTGGGGCCCACATCCTGCGGCGCAAATCCTGCTGCGCACAAGAAAAAAAGGAATATTAAAACATTTTTACAAAAAAAAATATTTAAATCAAATTAATAAAAAAACTGTGCTTGCACATCCTGTGGGGCGCACATCCTGCGGCGCACATCCTGCTGCGCACATAAATAAAAATAATATTAAAATCAAATTACAATTTTTTTTTTTAAATCAAATTAATAAAAAAACTGTCCATGCACATCCTGTGGGGCGCAAATTCTGTGCGGCGCACATCCAGCTGCGCACATGAATAAAAATAATATTAAAAACAATTTACAATTTTTTTTTTTTAAATCAAATTAATAAAAAAACTGTGCTTGCACATCCTGTGGGGCACAAATTCTGTGGGGCGCAAATTCTGTGGGGCGCAACTCCTGCGGCGCACATCCTGCTGCGCACATAAATAAAAATAATATTAAAACATTTTTACAAAAAAAATATTTAAATCAAATTAATAAAAAAACTGTGCTTGCACATCCTGTGGGGCGCAAATTCTGTGGGCGCACATCCTGCGGCGCACATCCTGCTGCGCACATAAATAAAAACAATATTAAAACATTTTTACAAAAAAAAATATTTAAATCAAATTATTAAAAAAACTTTGGTTGAACCTCCTGTGGGGCGCAAATTCTGTGGGGCGCACATCCTGCTGCGCACATAAATAAAAATAATATTAAAAACAAATTACAATTTTTTCTTTTTTTTAAATCAAATTAATAAAAAAACTGTCCTTGCACATCCTGTGGGGCGCAAATTCTGTGGGGCGCACATCCTGCGGCAGACATCCTGCTGCGCACATAAATAAAAATAATATTAAAACATTTTTACAAAAAAAATATTTAAATCAAATTAATAAAAAAACTGTGCTTGCACATCCTGCTGCGCACATAAATAAAAATAATATTAAAACATTTTTACAAAAAAAATATTTAAATCAAATTAATAAAAAAACTGTGCTTGCACATCCTGTGGGGCGCAAATTCTGTGGGGCGCACATCCTGCTGCGCACATAAATAAAAATAATGTTAAAACATTTTTACAAAATTTTTTAAAATTAAATTAATAAAAAAACTGTCCTTGCACATCCTGTGGGGCGCAAATTCTGTGGGGCGCACAGCCTGCAGCGCACATCCTGCTGCGCACATAAATAAAAATAATATTAAAACATTTTTACAAAAAAAATATTTAAATCAAATTAATAAAAAAACTGTCCTTGCACATCCTGTGGGGCGCAAATTCTGTGGGGCGCACATCCTGCGGCGCACATCCTGCTGTGCACATAAATAAAAATAATATTAAAACATTTTTACAAAAAAAAATATTTAAATCAAATTAATAAAAAAACTGTTCTTGCACATCCTGTGGGGCGCAAATTCTGTGGGGCGCACATCCTGCGGCGCACATCCTGCTGCGCACATAAATAAAAATATTATTAAAAACAAATTACAATTTTTTTTTTTAAATCAAATTAATAAAAAAACTGTCCTTGCACATCCTGTGGGGCGCAAATTATGTGGGGCGCACATCCTGCGGCGCACATCCTGCTGCGCACATAAATAAAAATAATGTTAAAACATTTTTACAAAAAAAATATTTAAATCTAATTAATAAAAAAACTGTCCTTGCACATCCTGTGGGGCGCAAATTATGTGGGGCGCACATCCTGCGGCGCACATCCTGCTGCGCACATAAATAAAAATAATATTAAAAACAAATTACAATTTTTTTTTTTAAATCAAATTAATAAAAAAACTGTCCTTGCACATCCTGTCGGGCGCAAATTCTGTGGGGCGCACATCCTGCGGTTCACATCCTGCTGCACACATAAATAAAAATAATATTAAAACATTTTTACAAAAAAAATATTTAAATCAAATTAATAAAAAAACTGTCCTTGCACATCCTGTGGGGCGCAAATTATGTGGGGCGCACATCCTGCGGCGCACATCCTGCTGCGCACATAAATAAAAATAATATTAAAACATTTTTACAAAAAAAAATATTTAAATCAAATTAATAAAAAAACTGTGCTTGCACATCCTGTGGGGCGCAAATTCTGTGGGGCGCACATCCTGCTGCGCACATAAATAAAAATAATATTAAAACATTTTTACAAAAAAAATATTTAAATCAAATTAATAAAAAAATCTGTTCTTGCACATCCTGTGGGGCGCAAATTCTGTGGGGCGCACATCCTGCGGCGCACATCCTGCTGCGCACATAAATAAAAATAATATTAAAAACAAATTACAATTTTTTTTTTTAAATCAAATTAATAAAAAAACTGTCCTTGCACATCCTGTGGGGCACAAATTCTGTGGGGCGCAACTCCTGCGGCGCACATCCTGCTGCGCACATAAATAAAAATAATATTAAAACATTTTTACAAAAAAAATATTTAAATCAAATTAATAAAAAAACTGTGCTTGCACATTCTGTGGGGCGCAAATTCTGTGGGCGCACATCATGCGGCGCACATCCTGCTGCGCACATAAATAAAAATAATATTAAAAACAAATTACAATTTTTTTTTAAAATCAAATTAATAAAAAAACTGTCCTTGCACATCCTGTGGGGCGCAAATTCTGTGGGGCGCACATCCTGCGGCGCACATCCTGCTGCGCACATAAATAAAAATATTATTAAAAACAAATTACAATTTTTTTTTTTAAATCAAATTAATAAAAAAACTGTCCTTGCACATCCTGTGGGGCGCAAATTCTGTGGGGCGCACATCCTGCAGCGCACATCCTGCTGCGCACATAAATAAAAATAATATTAAAACATTTTTACAAAAAAAATATTTAAATCAAATTAATAAAAAAACTGTGCTTGCACATCCTGTGGGGAGCAAATTCTGTGGGGCGCACATCCTGCTGCGCACATAAATAAAAATAATATTAAAAACAAATTACAATTTTTTTTTTTTTAAAAAAATTAATAAAAAAACTGTCCTTGCACATCCTGTGGGGCGCAAATTCTGTGGGGCGCACATCCTGCGGCGCACATCCTGCTGTGCACATAAATAAAAATAATATTAAAACATTTTTACAAAAAAAAATATTTAAATCAAATTAATAAAAAAACTGTGCTTGCACATCCTTTGGGGCGCAAATTCTGTGGGGCGCACATCCTGCGGCGCACATCCTGCTGCGCACATAAATAAAAATATTATTAAAAACAAATTACAATTTTTTTTTTTAAATCAAATTAATAAAAAAACTGTCCTTGCACATCCTGTGGGGCGCAAATTATGTGGGGCGCACATCCTGCGGCGCACATCCTGCTGCGCACATAAATAAAAATAATGTTAAAACATTTTTACAAAAAAAATATTTAAATCAAATTAATAAAAAAACTGTCCTTGCACATCCTGTGGGGCGCAAATTCTGTGGGGCGCACATCCTGCGGCGCACATCCTGCTGCGCACATAAATAAAAATAATATTAAAAACAAATTACAATTTTTTTTTTTAAATCAAATTAATAAAAAAACTGTCCTTGCACATCCTGTGGGGCACAAATTCTGTGGGGCGCAAATTCTGTGGGGCGCAACTCCTGCGGCGCACATCCTGCTGCGCACATAAATAAAAATAATATTAAAACATTTTTACAAAAAAAATATTTAAATCAAATTAATAAAAAAACTGTGCTTGCACATTCTGTGGGGCGCAAATTCTGTGGGCGCACATCATGCGGCGCACATCCTGCTGCGCACATAAATAAAAATAATATTAAAAACAAATTACAATTTTTTTTTAAAATCAAATTAATAAAAAAACTGTCCTTGCACATCCTGTGGGGCGCAAATTCTGTGGGGCGCACATCCTGCGGCGCACATCCTGCTGCGCACATAAATAAAAATATTATTAAAAACAAATTACAATTTTTTTTTTTAAATCAAATTAATAAAAAAACTGTCCTTGCACATCCTGTGGGGCGCAAATTCTGTGGGGCGCACATCCTGCAGCGCACATCCTGCTGCGCACATAAATAAAAATAATATTAAAACATTTTTACAAAAAAAATATTTAAATCAAATTAATAAAAAAACTGTGCTTGCACATCCTGTGGGGAGCAAATTCTGTGGGGCGCACATCCTGCTGCGCACATAAATAAAAATAATATTAAAAACAAATTACAATTTTTTTTTTTTTAAAAAAATTAATAAAAAAACTGTCCTTGCACATCCTGTGGGGCGCAAATTCTGTGGGGCGCACATCCTGCGGCGCACATCCTGCTGTGCACATAAATAAAAATAATATTAAAACATTTTTACAAAAAAAAATATTTAAATCAAATTAATAAAAAAACTGTGCTTGCACATCCTGTGGGGCGCAAATTCTGTGGGGCGCACATCCTGCGGCGCACATCCTGCTGCGCACATAAATAAAAATATTATTAAAAACAAATTACAATTTTTTTTTTTAAATCAAATTAATAAAAAAACTGTCCTTGCACATCCTGTGGGGCGCAAATTATGTGGGGCGCACATCCTGCGGCGCACATCCTGCTGCGCACATAAATAAAAATAATGTTAAAACATTTTTACAAAAAAAATATTTAAATCAAATTAATAAAAAAACTGTCCTTGCACATCCTGTGGGGCGCAAATTATGTGGGGCGCACATCCTGCGGCGCACATCCTGCTGCGCACATAAATAAAAATAATATTAAAAACAAATTACAATTTTTTTTTTTAAATCAAATTAATAAAAAAACTGTCCTTGCACATCCTGTGGGGCGCAAATTCTGTGGGGCGCACATCCTGCGGTTCACATCCTGCTGCACACATAAATAAAAATAATATTAAAACATTTTTACAAAAAAAATATTTAAATCAAATTAATAAAAAAATCTGTTCTTGCACATCCTGTGGGGCGCAAATTCTGTGGGGCGCACATCCTGCGGCGCACATCCTGCTGCGCACATAAATAAAAATAATATTAAAAACAAATTACAATTTTTTTTTTTAAATCAAATTAATAAAAAAACTTTCCTTGCACATCCTGTGGGGCACAAATTCTGTGGGGCGCAAATTCTGTGGGGCGCAACTCCTGCGGCGCACATCCTGCTGCGCACAAGAAAAAAAGTAATATTAAAACATTTTTACAAAAAAAAATATTTAAATCAAATTAATAAAAAAACTGTGCTTGCACATCCTGTGGGGCGCACATCCTGCGGCGCACATCCTGCTGCGCACATAAATAAAAATAATATTAAAATCAAATTACAATTTTTTTTTTTAAATTAAATTAATAAAAAAACTGTCCATGCACATCCTGTGGGGCGCAAATTCTGTGCGGCGCACATCCAGCTGCGCACATAAATAAAAATAATATTAAAAACAATTTACAATTTTTTTTTTTTAAATCAAATTAATAAAAAAACTGTGCTTGCACATCCTGTGGGGCACAAATTCTGTGGGGCGCAAATTCTGTGGGGCGCAACTCCTGCGGCGCACATCCGGCTGCGCACATAAATAAAAATAATATTAAAACATTTTTACAAAAAAAATATTTAAATCAAATTAATAAAAAAACTCTGCTTGCACATCCTGTGGGGCGCAAATTCTGTGGGCGCACATCCTGCGTCGCACATCCTGCTGCGCACATAAATAAAAATAATATTAAAAACAAATTACAATTTTTTTTAAAAATCAAATTAATAAAAAAACTGTCCTTGCACATCCTGTGGGGCGCAAATTCTGTGGGGCGCACATCCTGCGGCGCACATCCTGCTGCGCACATAAATAAAAATAATATTAAAACATATTTTACAAAAAAAATATTTAAATCAAATTAATAAAAAAACTGTCCTTGCACATCCTGTGGGGCGCAAATTCTGTCGGGCGCACATCCTGCGGCGCACATCCTGCTGCGCACATAAATAAAAATAATATTAAAAACAAATTACAATTTTTTTTTTAAATCAAATTAATAAAAAAACTGTCCTTGCACATCCTGTGGGGCGCAAATTCTGTGGGGCGCACATCCTGCGGCGCAAATCCTGCTGCGCACAAGAAAAAAAGTAATATTAAAACATTTTTACAAAAAAAAATATTTAAATCAAATTAATAAAAAAACTGTGCTTGCACATCCTGTGGGGCGCACATCCTGCGGCGCACATCCTGCTGCGCACATAAATTAAAATAATATTAAAAACAAATTACAATTTTTTTTTTAAATCAAATTAATAAAAAAACTGTCCTTGCACATCCTGCGGCGCACATCCTGCTGCGCACATAAATAAAAATAATATTAAAAACAAATTACAATTTTTTTTTTTAAATCAAATTAATAAAAAAACTGTCCTTGCACATCCTGTGGGGCGCAAATTCTGTGGGGCGCACATCCTGCGGTTCACATCCTGCTGCGCACATAAATAAAAATAATATTAAAACATTTTTACAAAAAAAATATTTAAATCAAATTAATAAAAAAATCTGTTCTTGCACATCCTGTGGGGCGCAAATTCTGTGGGGCGCACATCCTGCGGCGCACATCCTGCTGCGCACATAAATAAAAATAATATTAAAAACAAATTACAATTTTTTTTTTTAAATCAAATTAATAAAAAAACTTTCCTTGCACATCCTGTGGGGCACAAATTCTGTGGGGCGCAAATTCTGTGGGGCGCAACTCCTGCGGCGCACATCCTGCTGCGCACAAGAAAAAAAGTAATATTAAAACATTTTTACAAAAAAAAATATTTAAATCAAATTAATAAAAAAACTGTGCTTGCACATCCTGTGGGGCGCACATCCTGCGGCGCACATCCTGCTGCGCACATAAATAAAAATAATATTAAAATCAAATTACAATTTTTTTTTTTAAATTAAATTAATAAAAAAACTGTCCATGCACATCCTGTGGGGCGCAAATTCTGTGCGGCGCACATCCAGCTGCGCACATAAATAAAAATAATATTAAAAACAATTTACAATTTTTTTTTTTTAAATAAAATTAATAAAAAAACTGTGCTTGCACATCCTGTGGGGCACAAATTCTGTGGGGCGCAAATTCTGTGGGGCGCAACTCCTGCGGCGCACATCCGGCTGCGCACATAAATAAAAATAATATTAAAACATTTTTACAAAAAAAATATTTAAATCAAATTAATAAAAAAACTCTGCTTGCACATCCTGTGGGGCGCAAATTCTGTGGGCGCACATCCTGCGTCGCACATCCTGCTGCGCACATAAATAAAAATAATATTAAAAACAAATTACAATTTTTTTTAAAAATCAAATTAATAAAAAAACTGTCCTTGCACATCCTGTGGGGCGCAAATTCTGTGGGGCGCACATCCTGCGGCGCACATCCTGCTGCGCACATAAATAAAAATAATATTAAAACATATTTTACAAAAAAAATATTTAAATCAAATTAATAAAAAAACTGTCCTTGCACATCCTGTGGGGCGCAAATTCTGTCGGGCGCACATCCTGCGGCGCACATCCTGCTGCGCACATAAATAAAAATAATATTAAAAACAAATTACAATTTTTTTTTTAAATCAAATTAATAAAAAAACTGTCCTTGCACATCCTGTGGGGCGCAAATTCTGTGGGGCGCACATCCTGCGGCGCAAATCCTGCTGCGCACAAGAAAAAAAGTAATATTAAAACATTTTTACAAAAAAAAATATTTAAATCAAATTAATAAAAAAACTGTGCTTGCACATCCTGTGGGGCGCACATCCTGCGGCGCACATCCTGCTGCGCACATAAATAAAAATAATATTAAAAACAAATTACAATTTTTTTTTTAAATCAAATTAATAAAAAAACTGTCCTTGCACATCCTGCGGCGCACATCCTGCTGCGCACATAAATAAAAATAATATTAAAAACAAATTACAATTTTTTTTTTTAAATCAAATTAATAAAAAAACTGTCCTTGCACATCCTGTGGGGCGCAAATTCTGTGGGGCGCACATCCTGCGGTTCACATCCTGCTGCGCACATAAATAAAAATAATATTAAAACATTTTTACAAAAAAAATATTTAAATCAAATTAATAAAAAAATCTGTTCTTGCACATCCTGTGGGGCGCAAATTCTGTGGGGCGCACATCCTGCGGCGCACATCCTGCTGCGCACATAAATAAAAATAATATTAAAAACAAATTACAATTTTTTTTTTTAAATCAAATTAATAAAAAAACTTTCCTTGCACATCCTGTGGGGCACAAATTCTGTGGGGCGCAAATTCTGTGGGGCGCAACTCCTGCGGCGCACATCCTGCTGCGCACAAGAAAAAAAGTAATATTAAAACATTTTTACAAAAAAAAATATTTAAATCAAATTAATAAAAAAACTGTGCTTGCACATCCTGTGGGGCGCACATCCTGCGGCGCACATCCTGCTGCGCACATAAATAAAAATAATATTAAAATCAAATTACAATTTTTTTTTTTAAATTAAATTAATAAAAAAACTGTCCATGCACATCCTGTGGGGCGCAAATTCTGTGCGGCGCACATCCAGCTGCGCACATAAATAAAAATAATATTAAAAACAATTTACAATTTTTTTTTTTTAAATAAAATTAATAAAAAAACTGTGCTTGCACATCCTGTGGGGCACAAATTCTGTGGGGCGCAAATTCTGTGGGGCGCAACTCCTGCGGCGCACATCCGGCTGCGCACATAAATAAAAATAATATTAAAACATTTTTACAAAAAAAATATTTAAATCAAATTAATAAAAAAACTCTGCTTGCACATCCTGTGGGGCGCAAATTCTGTGGGCGCACATCCTGCGTCGCACATCCTGCTGCGCACATAAATAAAAATAATATTAAAAACAAATTACAATTTTTTTTAAAAATCAAATTAATAAAAAAACTGTCCTTGCACATCCTGTGGGGCGCAAATTCTGTGGGGCGCACATCCTGCGGCGCACATCCTGCTGCGCACATAAATAAAAATAATATTAAAACATATTTTACAAAAAAAATATTTAAATCAAATTAATAAAAAAACTGTCCTTGCACATCCTGTGGGGCGCAAATTCTGTCGGGCGCACATCCTGCGGCGCACATCCTGCTGCGCACATAAATAAAAATAATATTAAAAACAAATTACAATTTTTTTTTTAAATCAAATTAATAAAAAAACTGTCCTTGCACATCCTGTGGGGCGCAAATTCTGTGGGGCCCACATCCTGCGGCGCAAATCCTGCTGCGCACAAGAAAAAAAGGAATATTAAAACATTTTTACAAAAAAAAATATTTAAATCAAATTAATAAAAAAACTGTGCTTGCACATCCTGTGGGGCGCACATCCTGCGGCGCACATCCTGCTGCGCACATAAATAAAAATAATATTAAAATCAAATTACAATTTTTTTTTTTAAATCAAATTAATAAAAAAACTGTCCATGCACATCCTGTGGGGCGCAAATTCTGTGCGGCGCACATCCAGCTGCGCACATGAATAAAAATAATATTAAAAACAATTTACAATTTTTTTTTTTTAAATCAAATTAATAAAAAAACTGTGCTTGCACATCCTGTGGGGCACAAATTCTGTGGGGCGCAAATTCTGTGGGGCGCAACTCCTGCGGCGCACATCCTGCTGCGCACATAAATAAAAATAATATTAAAACATTTTTACAAAAAAAATATTTAAATCAAATTAATAAAAAAACTGTGCTTGCACATCCTGTGGGGCGCAAATTCTGTGGGCGCACATCCTGCGGCGCACATCCTGCTGCGCACATAAATAAAAACAATATTAAAACATTTTTACAAAAAAAAATATTTAAATCAAATTATTAAAAAAACTTTGGTTGAACCTCCTGTGGGGCGCAAATTCTGTGGGGCGCACATCCTGCTGCGCACATAAATAAAAATAATATTAAAAACAAATTACAATTTTTTCTTTTTTTTAAATCAAATTAATAAAAAAACTGTCCTTGCACATCCTGTGGGGCGCAAATTCTGTGGGGCGCACATCCTGCGGCAGACATCCTGCTGCGCACATAAATAAAAATAATATTAAAACATTTTTACAAAAAAAATATTTAAATCAAATTAATAAAAAAACTGTGCTTGCACATCCTGCTGCGCACATAAATAAAAATAATATTAAAACATTTTTACAAAAAAAATATTTAAATCAAATTAATAAAAAAACTGTGCTTGCACATCCTGTGGGGCGCAAATTCTGTGGGGCGCACATCCTGCTGCGCACATAAATAAAAATAATGTTAAAACATTTTTACAAAATTTTTTAAAATTAAATTAATAAAAAAACTGTCCTTGCACATCCTGTGGGGCGCAAATTCTGTGGGGCGCACAGCCTGCAGCGCACATCCTGCTGCGCACATAAATAAAAATAATATTAAAACATTTTTACAAAAAAAATATTTAAATCAAATTAATAAAAAAACTGTCCTTGCACATCCTGTGGGGCGCAAATTCTGTGGGGCGCACATCCTGCGGCGCACATCCTGCTGTGCACATAAATAAAAATAATATTAAAACATTTTTACAAAAAAAAATATTTAAATCAAATTAATAAAAAAACTGTTCTTGCACATCCTGTGGGGCGCAAATTCTGTGGGGCGCACATCCTGCGGCGCACATCCTGCTGCGCACATAAATAAAAATATTATTAAAAACAAATTACAATTTTTTTTTTTAAATCAAATTAATAAAAAAACTGTCCTTGCACATCCTGTGGGGCGCAAATTATGTGGGGCGCACATCCTGCGGCGCACATCCTGCTGCGCACATAAATAAAAATAATGTTAAAACATTTTTACAAAAAAAATATTTAAATCTAATTAATAAAAAAACTGTCCTTGCACATCCTGTGGGGCGCAAATTATGTGGGGCGCACATCCTGCGGCGCACATCCTGCTGCGCACATAAATAAAAATAATATTAAAAACAAATTACAATTTTTTTTTTTAAATCAAATTAATAAAAAAACTGTCCTTGCACATCCTGTCGGGCGCAAATTCTGTGGGGCGCACATCCTGCGGTTCACATCCTGCTGCACACATAAATAAAAATAATATTAAAACATTTTTACAAAAAAAATATTTAAATCAAATTAATAAAAAAACTGTCCTTGCACATCCTGTGGGGCGCAAATTATGTGGGGCGCACATCCTGCGGCGCACATCCTGCTGCGCACATAAATAAAAATAATATTAAAACATTTTTACAAAAAAAAATATTTAAATCAAATTAATAAAAAAACTGTGCTTGCACATCCTGTGGGGCGCAAATTCTGTGGGGCGCACATCCTGCTGCGCACATAAATAAAAATAATATTAAAACATTTTTACAAAAAAAATATTTAAATCAAATTAATAAAAAAATCTGTTCTTGCACATCCTGTGGGGCGCAAATTCTGTGGGGCGCACATCCTGCGGCGCACATCCTGCTGCGCACATAAATAAAAATAATATTAAAAACAAATTACAATTTTTTTTTTTAAATCAAATTAATAAAAAAACTGTCCTTGCACATCCTGTGGGGCACAAATTCTGTGGGGCGCAACTCCTGCGGCGCACATCCTGCTGCGCACATAAATAAAAATAATATTAAAACATTTTTACAAAAAAAATATTTAAATCAAATTAATAAAAAAACTGTGCTTGCACATTCTGTGGGGCGCAAATTCTGTGGGCGCACATCATGCGGCGCACATCCTGCTGCGCACATAAATAAAAATAATATTAAAAACAAATTACAATTTTTTTTTAAAATCAAATTAATAAAAAAACTGTCCTTGCACATCCTGTGGGGCGCAAATTCTGTGGGGCGCACATCCTGCGGCGCACATCCTGCTGCGCACATAAATAAAAATATTATTAAAAACAAATTACAATTTTTTTTTTTAAATCAAATTAATAAAAAAACTGTCCTTGCACATCCTGTGGGGCGCAAATTCTGTGGGGCGCACATCCTGCAGCGCACATCCTGCTGCGCACATAAATAAAAATAATATTAAAACATTTTTACAAAAAAAATATTTAAATCAAATTAATAAAAAAACTGTGCTTGCACATCCTGTGGGGAGCAAATTCTGTGGGGCGCACATCCTGCTGCGCACATAAATAAAAATAATATTAAAAACAAATTACAATTTTTTTTTTTTTAAAAAAATTAATAAAAAAACTGTCCTTGCACATCCTGTGGGGCGCAAATTCTGTGGGGCGCACATCCTGCGGCGCACATCCTGCTGTGCACATAAATAAAAATAATATTAAAACATTTTTACAAAAAAAAATATTTAAATCAAATTAATAAAAAAACTGTGCTTGCACATCCTTTGGGGCGCAAATTCTGTGGGGCGCACATCCTGCGGCGCACATCCTGCTGCGCACATAAATAAAAATATTATTAAAAACAAATTACAATTTTTTTTTTTAAATCAAATTAATAAAAAAACTGTCCTTGCACATCCTGTGGGGCGCAAATTATGTGGGGCGCACATCCTGCGGCGCACATCCTGCTGCGCACATAAATAAAAATAATGTTAAAACATTTTTACAAAAAAAATATTTAAATCAAATTAATAAAAAAACTGTCCTTGCACATCCTGTGGGGCGCAAATTCTGTGGGGCGCACATCCTGCGGCGCACATCCTGCTGCGCACATAAATAAAAATAATATTAAAAACAAATTACAATTTTTTTTTTTAAATCAAATTAATAAAAAAACTGTCCTTGCACATCCTGTGGGGCACAAATTCTGTGGGGCGCAAATTCTGTGGGGCGCAACTCCTGCGGCGCACATCCTGCTGCGCACATAAATAAAAATAATATTAAAACATTTTTACAAAAAAAATATTTAAATCAAATTAATAAAAAAACTGTGCTTGCACATTCTGTGGGGCGCAAATTCTGTGGGCGCACATCATGCGGCGCACATCCTGCTGCGCACATAAATAAAAATAATATTAAAAACAAATTACAATTTTTTTTTAAAATCAAATTAATAAAAAAACTGTCCTTGCACATCCTGTGGGGCGCAAATTCTGTGGGGCGCACATCCTGCGGCGCACATCCTGCTGCGCACATAAATAAAAATATTATTAAAAACAAATTACAATTTTTTTTTTTAAATCAAATTAATAAAAAAACTGTCCTTGCACATCCTGTGGGGCGCAAATTCTGTGGGGCGCACATCCTGCAGCGCACATCCTGCTGCGCACATAAATAAAAATAATATTAAAACATTTTTACAAAAAAAATATTTAAATCAAATTAATAAAAAAACTGTGCTTGCACATCCTGTGGGGAGCAAATTCTGTGGGGCGCACATCCTGCTGCGCACATAAATAAAAATAATATTAAAAACAAATTACAATTTTTTTTTTTTTAAAAAAATTAATAAAAAAACTGTCCTTGCACATCCTGTGGGGCGCAAATTCTGTGGGGCGCACATCCTGCGGCGCACATCCTGCTGTGCACATAAATAAAAATAATATTAAAACATTTTTACAAAAAAAAATATTTAAATCAAATTAATAAAAAAACTGTGCTTGCACATCCTGTGGGGCGCAAATTCTGTGGGGCGCACATCCTGCGGCGCACATCCTGCTGCGCACATAAATAAAAATATTATTAAAAACAAATTACAATTTTTTTTTTTAAATCAAATTAATAAAAAAACTGTCCTTGCACATCCTGTGGGGCGCAAATTATGTGGGGCGCACATCCTGCGGCGCACATCCTGCTGCGCACATAAATAAAAATAATGTTAAAACATTTTTACAAAAAAAATATTTAAATCAAATTAATAAAAAAACTGTCCTTGCACATCCTGTGGGGCGCAAATTATGTGGGGCGCACATCCTGCGGCGCACATCCTGCTGCGCACATAAATAAAAATAATATTAAAAACAAATTACAATTTTTTTTTTTAAATCAAATTAATAAAAAAACTGTCCTTGCACATCCTGTGGGGCGCAAATTCTGTGGGGCGCACATCCTGCGGTTCACATCCTGCTGCACACATAAATAAAAATAATATTAAAACATTTTTACAAAAAAAATATTTAAATCAAATTAATAAAAAAATCTGTTCTTGCACATCCTGTGGGGCGCAAATTCTGTGGGGCGCACATCCTGCGGCGCACATCCTGCTGCGCACATAAATAAAAATAATATTAAAAACAAATTACAATTTTTTTTTTTAAATCAAATTAATAAAAAAACTTTCCTTGCACATCCTGTGGGGCACAAATTCTGTGGGGCGCAAATTCTGTGGGGCGCAACTCCTGCGGCGCACATCCTGCTGCGCACAAGAAAAAAAGTAATATTAAAACATTTTTACAAAAAAAAATATTTAAATCAAATTAATAAAAAAACTGTGCTTGCACATCCTGTGGGGCGCACATCCTGCGGCGCACATCCTGCTGCGCACATAAATAAAAATAATATTAAAATCAAATTACAATTTTTTTTTTTAAATTAAATTAATAAAAAAACTGTCCATGCACATCCTGTGGGGCGCAAATTCTGTGCGGCGCACATCCAGCTGCGCACATAAATAAAAATAATATTAAAAACAATTTACAATTTTTTTTTTTTAAATCAAATTAATAAAAAAACTGTGCTTGCACATCCTGTGGGGCACAAATTCTGTGGGGCGCAAATTCTGTGGGGCGCAACTCCTGCGGCGCACATCCGGCTGCGCACATAAATAAAAATAATATTAAAACATTTTTACAAAAAAAATATTTAAATCAAATTAATAAAAAAACTCTGCTTGCACATCCTGTGGGGCGCAAATTCTGTGGGCGCACATCCTGCGTCGCACATCCTGCTGCGCACATAAATAAAAATAATATTAAAAACAAATTACAATTTTTTTTAAAAATCAAATTAATAAAAAAACTGTCCTTGCACATCCTGTGGGGCGCAAATTCTGTGGGGCGCACATCCTGCGGCGCACATCCTGCTGCGCACATAAATAAAAATAATATTAAAACATATTTTACAAAAAAAATATTTAAATCAAATTAATAAAAAAACTGTCCTTGCACATCCTGTGGGGCGCAAATTCTGTCGGGCGCACATCCTGCGGCGCACATCCTGCTGCGCACATAAATAAAAATAATATTAAAAACAAATTACAATTTTTTTTTTAAATCAAATTAATAAAAAAACTGTCCTTGCACATCCTGTGGGGCGCAAATTCTGTGGGGCGCACATCCTGCGGCGCAAATCCTGCTGCGCACAAGAAAAAAAGTAATATTAAAACATTTTTACAAAAAAAAATATTTAAATCAAATTAATAAAAAAACTGTGCTTGCACATCCTGTGGGGCGCACATCCTGCGGCGCACATCCTGCTGCGCACATAAATTAAAATAATATTAAAAACAAATTACAATTTTTTTTTTAAATCAAATTAATAAAAAAACTGTCCTTGCACATCCTGCGGCGCACATCCTGCTGCGCACATAAATAAAAATAATATTAAAAACAAATTACAATTTTTTTTTTTAAATCAAATTAATAAAAAAACTGTCCTTGCACATCCTGTGGGGCGCAAATTCTGTGGGGCGCACATCCTGCGGTTCACATCCTGCTGCGCACATAAATAAAAATAATATTAAAACATTTTTACAAAAAAAATATTTAAATCAAATTAATAAAAAAATCTGTTCTTGCACATCCTGTGGGGCGCAAATTCTGTGGGGCGCACATCCTGCGGCGCACATCCTGCTGCGCACATAAATAAAAATAATATTAAAAACAAATTACAATTTTTTTTTTTAAATCAAATTAATAAAAAAACTTTCCTTGCACATCCTGTGGGGCACAAATTCTGTGGGGCGCAAATTCTGTGGGGCGCAACTCCTGCGGCGCACATCCTGCTGCGCACAAGAAAAAAAGTAATATTAAAACATTTTTACAAAAAAAAATATTTAAATCAAATTAATAAAAAAACTGTGCTTGCACATCCTGTGGGGCGCACATCCTGCGGCGCACATCCTGCTGCGCACATAAATAAAAATAATATTAAAATCAAATTACAATTTTTTTTTTTAAATTAAATTAATAAAAAAACTGTCCATGCACATCCTGTGGGGCGCAAATTCTGTGCGGCGCACATCCAGCTGCGCACATAAATAAAAATAATATTAAAAACAATTTACAATTTTTTTTTTTTAAATAAAATTAATAAAAAAACTGTGCTTGCACATCCTGTGGGGCACAAATTCTGTGGGGCGCAAATTCTGTGGGGCGCAACTCCTGCGGCGCACATCCGGCTGCGCACATAAATAAAAATAATATTAAAACATTTTTACAAAAAAAATATTTAAATCAAATTAATAAAAAAACTCTGCTTGCACATCCTGTGGGGCGCAAATTCTGTGGGCGCACATCCTGCGTCGCACATCCTGCTGCGCACATAAATAAAAATAATATTAAAAACAAATTACAATTTTTTTTAAAAATCAAATTAATAAAAAAACTGTCCTTGCACATCCTGTGGGGCGCAAATTCTGTGGGGCGCACATCCTGCGGCGCACATCCTGCTGCGCACATAAATAAAAATAATATTAAAACATATTTTACAAAAAAAATATTTAAATCAAATTAATAAAAAAACTGTCCTTGCACATCCTGTGGGGCGCAAATTCTGTCGGGCGCACATCCTGCGGCGCACATCCTGCTGCGCACATAAATAAAAATAATATTAAAAACAAATTACAATTTTTTTTTTAAATCAAATTAATAAAAAAACTGTCCTTGCACATCCTGTGGGGCGCAAATTCTGTGGGGCGCACATCCTGCGGCGCAAATCCTGCTGCGCACAAGAAAAAAAGTAATATTAAAACATTTTTACAAAAAAAAATATTTAAATCAAATTAATAAAAAAACTGTGCTTGCACATCCTGTGGGGCGCACATCCTGCGGCGCACATCCTGCTGCGCACATAAATAAAAATAATATTAAAAACAAATTACAATTTTTTTTTTAAATCAAATTAATAAAAAAACTGTCCTTGCACATCCTGCGGCGCACATCCTGCTGCGCACATAAATAAAAATAATATTAAAAACAAATTACAATTTTTTTTTTTAAATCAAATTAATAAAAAAACTGTCCTTGCACATCCTGTGGGGCGCAAATTCTGTGGGGCGCACATCCTGCGGTTCACATCCTGCTGCGCACATAAATAAAAATAATATTAAAACATTTTTACAAAAAAAATATTTAAATCAAATTAATAAAAAAATCTGTTCTTGCACATCCTGTGGGGCGCAAATTCTGTGGGGCGCACATCCTGCGGCGCACATCCTGCTGCGCACATAAATAAAAATAATATTAAAAACAAATTACAATTTTTTTTTTTAAATCAAATTAATAAAAAAACTTTCCTTGCACATCCTGTGGGGCACAAATTCTGTGGGGCGCAAATTCTGTGGGGCGCAACTCCTGCGGCGCACATCCTGCTGCGCACAAGAAAAAAAGTAATATTAAAACATTTTTACAAAAAAAAATATTTAAATCAAATTAATAAAAAAACTGTGCTTGCACATCCTGTGGGGCGCACATCCTGCGGCGCACATCCTGCTGCGCACATAAATAAAAATAATATTAAAATCAAATTACAATTTTTTTTTTTAAATTAAATTAATAAAAAAACTGTCCATGCACATCCTGTGGGGCGCAAATTCTGTGCGGCGCACATCCAGCTGCGCACATAAATAAAAATAATATTAAAAACAATTTACAATTTTTTTTTTTTAAATAAAATTAATAAAAAAACTGTGCTTGCACATCCTGTGGGGCACAAATTCTGTGGGGCGCAAATTCTGTGGGGCGCAACTCCTGCGGCGCACATCCGGCTGCGCACATAAATAAAAATAATATTAAAACATTTTTACAAAAAAAATATTTAAATCAAATTAATAAAAAAACTCTGCTTGCACATCCTGTGGGGCGCAAATTCTGTGGGCGCACATCCTGCGTCGCACATCCTGCTGCGCACATAAATAAAAATAATATTAAAAACAAATTACAATTTTTTTTAAAAATCAAATTAATAAAAAAACTGTCCTTGCACATCCTGTGGGGCGCAAATTCTGTGGGGCGCACATCCTGCGGCGCACATCCTGCTGCGCACATAAATAAAAATAATATTAAAACATATTTTACAAAAAAAATATTTAAATCAAATTAATAAAAAAACTGTCCTTGCACATCCTGTGGGGCGCAAATTCTGTCGGGCGCACATCCTGCGGCGCACATCCTGCTGCGCACATAAATAAAAATAATATTAAAAACAAATTACAATTTTTTTTTTAAATCAAATTAATAAAAAAACTGTCCTTGCACATCCTGTGGGGCGCAAATTCTGTGGGGCCCACATCCTGCGGCGCAAATCCTGCTGCGCACAAGAAAAAAAGGAATATTAAAACATTTTTACAAAAAAAAATATTTAAATCAAATTAATAAAAAAACTGTGCTTGCACATCCTGTGGGGCGCACATCCTGCGGCGCACATCCTGCTGCGCACATAAATAAAAATAATATTAAAATCAAATTACAATTTTTTTTTTTAAATCAAATTAATAAAAAAACTGTCCATGCACATCCTGTGGGGCGCAAATTCTGTGCGGCGCACATCCAGCTGCGCACATGAATAAAAATAATATTAAAAACAATTTACAATTTTTTTTTTTTAAATCAAATTAATAAAAAAACTGTGCTTGCACATCCTGTGGGGCACAAATTCTGTGGGGCGCAAATTCTGTGGGGCGCAACTCCTGCGGCGCACATCCTGCTGCGCACATAAATAAAAATAATATTAAAACATTTTTACAAAAAAAATATTTAAATCAAATTAATAAAAAAACTGTGCTTGCACATCCTGTGGGGCGCAAATTCTGTGGGCGCACATCCTGCGGCGCACATCCTGCTGCGCACATAAATAAAAACAATATTAAAACATTTTTACAAAAAAAAATATTTAAATCAAATTATTAAAAAAACTTTGGTTGAACCTCCTGTGGGGCGCAAATTCTGTGGGGCGCACATCCTGCTGCGCACATAAATAAAAATAATATTAAAAACAAATTACAATTTTTTTTTTAAATCAAATTAATAAAAAAACTGTCCTTGCACATCCTGTGGGGCGCAAATTCTGTGGGGCGCACATCCTGCGGCGCAAATCCTGCTGCGCACAAGAAAAAAAGTAATATTAAAACATTTTTACAAAAAAAAATATTTAAATCAAATTAATAAAAAAACTGTGCTTGCACATCCTGTGGGGCGCACATCCTGCGGCGCACATCCTGCTGCGCACATAAATTAAAATAATATTAAAAACAAATTACAATTTTTTTTTTAAATCAAATTAATAAAAAAACTGTCCTTGCACATCCTGCGGCGCACATCCTGCTGCGCACATGAATAAAAATAATATTAAAACATTTTTACAAAAAAAATTATTTAAATCAAATTAATAAAAAAACTGTGCTTGCACATCCTGTGGGGCGCAAATTCTGTGGGCGCACATCCTGCGCCCACACCCTGCTGCGCACATAAATAAAAATAATATTAAAACATTTTTACAAAAAAAATATTTAAATCAAATTAATAAAAAAACTGTCCTTGCACATCCTGTGGGGCGCAAATTCTGTCGGGCGCACATCCTGCGGCGCACATCCTGCTGCGCACATAAATAAAAATAATATTAAAACATTTTTACAAAAAAAAATATTTTAATCAAATTAATAAAAAAACTGTCCTTGCACAACTTGTGGGGCGCAAATTATGTGGGGCGCACATCCTGCGGCGCACATCCTGCTGCGCACATAAATAAAAATAATATTAAAAACAAATTACAATTTTTTTTTTTAAATCAAATTAATAAAAAAACTGTCCTTGCACATCCTGTGGGGCGCAAATTCTGTGGGGCGCACATCCTGCGGTTCACATCCTGCTGCGCACATAAATAAAAATAATATTAAAACATTTTTACAAAAAAAATATTTAAATCAAATTAATAAAAAAACTGTCCTTGCACATCCTGTGGGGCGCAAATTCTGTGGGGCGCACATCCTGCGGCGCACATAAATAAAAATAATATTAAAAACAAATTACAATTTTTTTTTTTAAATCAAATTAATAAAAAAACTGTCCTTGCACATCCTGTGGGGCGCAAATTATGTGGGGCGCACATCCTGCGGCACACATCCTGCTGCGCACATAAATAAAAATAATATTAAAACATATTTTACAAAAAAAATATTTAAATCAAATTAATAAAAAAACTGTCCTTGCACATCCTGTGGGGCGCAAATTCTGTGGGGCGCACATCCTGCGGCGCACATCCTGCTGCGCTAATAAATAAAAATAATATTAAAAACAATTTACAATTTTTTTTTTTTAAATCAAATTAATAAACAAACTGTGCTTGCACATCCTGTGGGGCGCAAATTATGTGGGGCGCACATCCTGCGGCGCACATCCTGCTGCGCACATAAATAAAAATAATATTAAAACATTTTTACAAAAAAAAATATTTAAATCAAATTAATAAAAAAACTGTGCTTGCACATCCTGTGGGGCGCAAATTCTGTGGGGCGCACATCCTGCGGCACACATCCTGCTGCGCACATGAATAAAAATCATATTAAAACATTTTTACAAAAAAAAATATTTAAATCAAATTAATAAAAAAACTGTGCTTGCACATTCTGTGGGGCGCACATCCTGCGGCGCACATCCTGCTGCGCACATAAATAAAAATAATATTAAAACATTTTTACAAAAAAAAATATTTAAATCAAATTAATAAAAAAAAAAAGCTTGCACATCCTGTGGGGAGCAAATTATGTGGGGCGCACATCCTGCGGCACACATCCTGCTGCGCACATGAATAAAATCATATTAAAACATTTTTACAAAAAAAAATATTTAAATCAAATTAATAAACAAACTGTGCTTGCACATCCTGTGGGGCGCAAATTCTGTGGGGCGCACATCCTGCGGCGCACATCCTGCTGCGCACATAAATAAAAATAATATTAAAAACAAATTACAATTTTTTTTTTTAAATCAAATTAATAAAAAAACTGTCCGTGCACATCTTGTGGGGCGCAAATTATGTGGGGCGCACATCCTGCGGTGCACATCCTGCTGCGCACATAAATAAAAATAATATTAAAAACAATTTACAATTTTTTTTTTTTAAATCAAATTAATAAACAAACTGTGGTTGCACATCCTGTGGGGCGCAAATTCTGTGGGGCGCACATCCTGCGGCGCACATCCTGCTGCGCACATAAATAAAAATAATATTAAAACATTTTTACAAAAAAAATATTTAAATCAAATTAATAAAAAAACTGTGCTTGCACATCCTGTGGGGAGCAAATTCTGTGGGGCGCACATCCTGCTGCGCACATAAATAAAAATAATATTAAAAACAAATTACAATTTTTTTTTTTTTAAAAAAATTAATAAAAAAACTGTCCTTGCACATCCTGTGGGGCGCAAATTCTGTGGGGCGCACATCCTGCGGCGCACATCCTGCTGTGCACATAAATAAAAATAATATTAAAACATTTTTACAAAAAAAAATATTTAAATCAAATTAATAAAAAAACTGTGCTTGCACATCCTGTGGGGCGCAAATTCTGTGGGGCGCACATCCTGCGGCGCACATCCTGCTGCGCACATAAATAAAAATAATATTAAAAACAAATTACAATTTTTTTTTTTAAATCAAATTAATAAAAAAACTGTCCTTGCACATCCTGTGGGGCGCAAATTATGTGGGGCGCACATCCTGCGGCGCACATCCTGCTGCGCACATAAATAAAAATAATATTAAAAACAAATTACAATTTTTTTTTTTAAATCAAATTAATAAAAAAACTGTCCTTGCACATCCTGCGGCGCACATCCTGCTGCGCACATGAATAAAAATAATATTAAAACATTTTTACAAAAAAAATTATTTAAATCAAATTAATAAAAAAACTGTGGTTGCACATCCTGTGGGGCGCAAATTCTGTGGGGCGCACATCCTGCGGCGCACATCCAGCTGCGCACATAAATAAAAATAATATTAAAACATTTTTACAAAAAAAATATTTAAATCAAATTAATAAAAAAACTGTCCTTGCACATCCTGTGGGGCGCAAATTCTGTCGGGCGCACATCCTGCGGCGCACATCCTGCTGCGCACATAAATAAAAATAATATTAAAACATTTTTACAAAAAAAAATATTTTAATCAAATTAATAAAAAAACTGTGCTTGCACATCCTGTGGGGCGCAAATTCTGTGGGGCTTGCACATCCTGTGGGGCGCAAATTATGTGGGGCGCACATTCTGCGGCGCACATCCAGCTGCGCACATAAATAAAAATAATATTAAAACATTTTTACAAAAAAAATATTTAAATCAAATTAATAAAAAAACTGTCCTTGCACATCCTGTGGGGCGCAAATTCTGTCGGGCGCACATCCTGCGGCGCACATCCTGCTGCGCACATAAATAAAAATAATATTAAAACATTTTTACAAAAAAAAATATTTTAATCAAATTAATAAAAAAACTGTGCTTGCACATCCTGTGGGGCGCAAATTCTGTGGGGCGCACATCCTGCGGCGCACATCCAGCTGCGCACATTATTACAAATAATATTAAAACATTTTTACAAAAAAAACATATTTAAATCAAATTAATAAAAAAACTGTGCTTGCACATCCTGTGGGGCGCAAATTCTGTGGGGCGCACATCCTGCGGCGCACATCCTGCTGCGCACATGAATAAAAATAATATTAAAAACAAATTACAATTTTTTTTTTAAAATCAAATTAATAAAAAAACTGTCCTTGCACATCCTGTGGGGCGCAAATTCTGTGGGGCGCACATCCTGCGGCGCACATCCTGCTGCGCACATGAATAAAAATAATATTAAAAACAAATTACAATTTTTTTTTTTAAATCAAATTAATAAAACAACTGTCCTTGCACATCCTGTGGGGTGCAAATTATGTGGGGCGCACATCCTGCGGCGCACATCCTGCTGCGCACATAAATAAAAATAATATTAAAAACAATTTACAATTTTTTTTTTTTAAATCAAATTAATAAACAAACTGTGCTTGCACATCCTGTGGGGCGCAAATTCTGTGGGGGGCACATCCTGCGGCGCACATCCTGCTGCGCACATAAATAAAAATAATATTAAAACATATTTTACAAAAAAAATATTTAAATCAAATTAATAAAAAAACTGTCCTTGCGCAAATTCTGTCGGGCGCACATCCTGCGGCGCACATCCTGCTGCGCACATAAATAAAAATAATATTAAAACATTTTTACAAAAAAAAATATTTTAATCAAATTAATAAAAAAACTGTGCTTGCACATCCTGTGGGGCGCAAATTCTGTGGGCGCACATCCTGCGGCGCAAATCCTGCTGCGCACATAAATAAAAATAATATTAAAAACAAATTACAATTTTTTTTTTTTAAATCAAATTAATAAAAAAACTGTGCTTGCACATCCTGTGGGGCGCACATCCTGCGGCGCACATCCTGCTGCGCACATAAATAAAAATAATATTAAAATCAAATTACAATTTTTTTTTTTAAATCAAATTAATAAAAAAACTGTCCATGCACATCCTGTGGGGCGCAAATTCTGTGCGGCGCACATCCAGCTGCGCACATGAATAAAAATAATATTAAAAACAATTTACAATTTTTTTTTTTTAAATCAAATTAATAAAAAAACTGTGCTTGCACATCCTGTGGGGCACAAATTCTGTGGGGCGCAAATTCTGTGGGGCGCAACTCCTGCGGCGCACATCCTGCTGCGCACATAAATAAAAATAATATTAAAACATTTTTACAAAAAAAATATTTAAATCAAATTAATAAAAAAACTGTGCTTGCACATCCTGTGGGGCGCAAATTCTGTGGGCGCACATCCTGCGGCGCACATCCTGCTGCGCACATAAATAAAAACAATATTAAAACATTTTTACAAAAAAAATATTTAAATCAAATTATTAAAAAAACTTTGGTTGAACCTCCTGTGGGGCGCAAATTCTGTGGGGCGCACATCCTGCTGCGCACATAAATAAAAATAATATTAAAAACAAATTACAATTTTTTTTTTAAATCAAATTAATAAAAAAACTGTCCTTGCACATCCTGCGGCGCACATCCTGCTGCGCACATGAATAAAAATAATATTAAAACATTTTTACAAAAAAAATTATTTAAATCAAATTAATAAAAAAACTGTGCTTGCACATCCTGTGGGGCGCAAATTCTGTGGGCGCACATCCTGCGCCCACACCCTGCTGCGCACATAAATAAAAATAATATTAAAACATTTTTACAAAAAAAATATTTAAATCAAATTAATAAAAAAACTGTCCTTGCACATCCTGTGGGGCGCAAATTCTGTCGGGCGCACATCCTGCGGCGCACATCCTGCTGCGCACATAAATAAAAATAATATTAAAACATTTTTACAAAAAAAAATATTTTAATCAAATTAATAAAAAAACTGTCCTTGCACAACTTGTGGGGCGCAAATTATGTGGGGCGCACATCCTGCGGCGCACATCCTGCTGCGCACATAAATAAAAATAATATTAAAAACAAATTACAATTTTTTTTTTTAAATCAAATTAATAAAAAAACTGTGCTTGCACATTCTGTGGGGCGCACATCCTGCGGCGCACATCCTGCTGCGCACATAAATAAAAATAATATTAAAACATTTTTACAAAAAAAAATATTTAAATCAAATTAATAAAAAAAAAAAGCTTGCACATCCTGTGGGGCGCAAATTATGTGGGGCGCACATCCTGCGGCACACATCCTGCTGCGCACATGAATAAAATCATATTAAAACATTTTTACAAAAAAAAATATTTAAATCAAATTAATAAACAAACTGTGCTTGCACATCCTGTGGGGCGCAAATTCTGTGGGGCGCACATCCTGCGGCGCACATCCTGCTGCGCACATAAATAAAAATAATATTAAAAACAAATTACAATTTTTTTTTTTTAAATAAAATTAATAAAAAAACTGTCCTTGCACATCCTGTGGGGCACAAATTCTGTGGGGCGCACATCCTGCGGCGCACATCCTGCTGTGCACATGAATACAAATAATATTAAAACATTTTTACAAAAAAAAATATTTAAATCAAATTAATAAAAAAACTGTGCTTGCACATCCTGTGGGGCGCAAATTCTGTGGGGCGCACATCCTGCTGCGCACATAAATAAAAATAATATTAAAACATTTTTACAAAAAAAAATATTTAAATCAAATTAATAAACAAACTGTGCTTGCACATCCTGTGGGGCGCAAATTCTGTGGGGCGCACATCCTGCGGCGCACATCCTGCTGCGCACATAAATAAAAATAATATTAAAAACAATTTACAATTTTTTTTTTTTAAATCAAATTAATAAACAAACTGTGGTTGCACATCCTGTGGGGCGCAAATTCTGTGGGGCGCACATCCTGCGGCGCACATCCAGCTGCGCACATTAATACAAATAATATTAAAACATTTTTACAAAAAACACATATTTAAATCAACTTAATAAAAAAACTGTGCTTGCACATCCTGTGGGGCGCAAATTATGTGGGGCGCACATCCTGCGGCGCACATCCTGCTGCGCACATAAATAAAAATAATATTAAAAACAAATTACAATTTTTTTTTTTTTAAATATAACTAATAAAAAAACTGTGCTTGCACATCCTGTGGGGCGCAAATTCTGTGGGGCGCACATCCTGCGGCACACATCCTGCTGCGCACATAAATAAAAATAATATTAAAACATTTTTACAAAAAAAAATATTAAAATCAAATTAATAAAAAAACTGTGCTTGCACATCCTGTGGGGCGCAAATTCTGTGGGGCGCACATCCTGCGGCGCAAATCCTGCTGCGCACATGAAAAAAAATAATATTAAAACATTTTTACAAAAAAAAATATTTAAATCAAATTAATAAAAAACTGTGGTTGCACATCCTGTGGGGCGCAAATTATGTGGGGCGCACAGACTGCGGCGCACATCCTGCTGCGCACATAGATAAAAATAATATTAAAACATCTTTACAAAAAAAATATTTAAAACAATTAATAAAAAAACTGTGCTTGCACATCCTGTGGGGCGCAAATTCTGTGGGGCGCACATCCTGCGGCGCACATCCTGCTGCGCACATAAATAAAAATAATATTAAAAACAAATTACAATTTTTTTTTTTTAAATAAAATTAATAAAAAAACTGTCCTTGCACATCCTGTGGGGCACAAATTCTGTGGGGCGCACATCCTGCGGCGCACATCCTGCTGTGCACATGAATACAAATAATATTAAAACATTTTTACAAAAAAAAATATTTAAATCAAATTAATAAAAAAACTGTGCTTGCACATCCTGTGGGGCGCAAATTCTGTGGGGCGCACATCCTGCTGCGCACATAAATAAAAATAATATTAAAACATTTTTACAAAAAAAAATATTTAAATCAAATTAATAAAAAAACTGTGCTTGTACATCCTGTGGGGCGCAAATTCTGTTGGGCGCATCCTGCTGCGCATATAAATAAAAACAATATTAAAAACAAATTACAATTTTTTTTTTTAAATCAAATTAATAAAAAACTGTCCTTGCACATCCTGTGGGGCGCAAATTCTGTGGGGCGCACATCCTGCGGCGCACATCCTGCTGCGCACATAAATAAAAATAATATTAAAAACAAATTACAATTTTTTTTTTTTAAATCAAATTAATAAAAAACTGTCCTTGCACATCCTGTGGGGCGCAAATTCTGTGGGGCGCACATCCTGCGGCGCACATCCTGCTGCGCACATAAATAAAAATAATATTAAAAACAAATTACAATTTTTTTTTTAAATCAAATTAATAAAAAAACTGTCCTTGCACATCCTGTGGGGCGCAAATTCTGTGGGGCGCACATCCTGCGGCGCAAATCCTGCTGCGCACATGAATAAAAATAATATTAAAACATTTTTACAAAAAAAAATATTTAAATCAAATTAATAAAAAAACTGTGCTTGCACATCCTGTGGGGCGCAAATCCTGCGGCGCACATCCTGCTGCGCATATAAATAAAAATAATGTTAAAACATTTTTACAAAAAAAAATATTTAAATCAAATTAATAAAAAAACTGTGCTTGCACATCCTGTGGGGCGCAAATTCTGTGGGGCGCACATCCTGCGGCGCACATCCTTCTGCGCACATAAATAAAAATAATATTAAAAACAAATTACAATTTTTTTTTTTTAAATCAAATTAATAAAAAACCTTCCTTACACATCCTGTGGGGCGCAAATTCTGTGGGGCGCACATCCTGCGGCGCACATCCTGCTGCGCACATAAATAAAAATAATATTAAAACATTTTTACAAAAAAAAATATTTAAATATAACTAATAAAAAACCTTGCTTGCACATCCTGTGGGGCGCAAATTATGTGGGGCGCACATCCTGCGGCGCACATCCTGCTGCTCACATAAATAAAAATAATATTAAAACATTTTTACAAAAAAATATATTAAAATCAAATTAATAAAAAAACTGTGCTTGCACATTCTGTGGGGCGCAAATTATGTGGGGCGCAAATCCTGCAGCGCACATAAATAAAAACAATATTAAAAACAAATTACAATTTTTTTTTGTTTAAATCAAATTAATAAAAAAACTGTCCTTGCACATCCTGTGGGGCGCAAATTCTGTGGGTCGAACATCCTGCGGCGCACATCCTGCTGCGCACATAAATAAAAATAATATTAAAACATTTTTACAAAAAAAAATATTTAAATCAAATTAATAAAAAAATTGTGCTTGCACATCCTGTGGGGCGCAAATTCTGTGGGGCGCACATCCTGCGAGGCACATCCTGCTGCGCACATAAATAAAAATAATATTAAAAACAAATTACAATTTTTTTTTTTAAATCAAATTAATAAAAAAACTGTCCTTGCACATCCTGGTGGGCGCAAATTCTGTGGGGCGCACATCCTGCGGCGCACATCCTGCTGTGCACATAAATAAAAATAATATTAAAACATTTTTACAAAAAAATATATTAAAATCAAATTAATAAAAAAACTGTGCTTGCACATTCTGTGGGGCACAAATTATGTGGGGCGCAAATCCTGCGGCGCACATCCTGCTGCGCACATAAATAAAAACAATATTAAAAACAAATTACAATTTTTTTTATAAAATCAAATTAATAAAAAAACTGTGCTTGCACATCCTGTGGGGCGCAAATTATGTGGGGCGCACATCCTGCGGCGCACATCCTGCTGTGCACATGAATAAAAATAATATTAAAACATTTTTACAAAAAAATATATTTAAATCAAATAAATAAAAAAACTGTGCTTGCACATCCTGTGGGGCGCAAATTCTGTGGTGCGCACATCCTGTGGCGCACATCCTGCTGCGCACATAAATGAAAATAATATTAAAACATTTTTACAAAAAAAAATATTTAAATCAAATTAATAAAAAAACTATGCTTGCACATCGTGTAGGGCACAAATTCTGTGGGGCGCACATCATGCGGCGCACATCCTGCTGCGCACATAAATAAAAATAATATTAAAAACAATTTACAATTTTTTTTTTTTAAATCAAATTAATAAAAAAACTGTGCTTGTACATCCTGTGGGGCGCAAATTCTGTGGGGCGCACATCATAAGGCGCACATCCTGCTGCGCACATAAGTAAAAATAATATTAAAACTTTTTTACAAAAAAAAATATTTAAATCAATTTAATAAAAAACTGTGCTTGCACATCCTGTGGGGCGCACATCCTGCAGCGCACATCCTGCTGCACACATAAATAAAAAAAATATTAAAACATTTTTACAAAAAAAATATTTAAATCAAATTAATAAAAAAACTGTGCTTGCACATCCTGTGGGGCGCAAATTATGTGGGGCGCACATCCTGCGGCGCACATAAATAAAAATAATATTAAAAACAAATTACAATTTTTTTTTTTAAATCAAATTAATAAAAAAACTGTGCTTGCAAATCCTGTGGGGCGCAAATTCTGTGGGGCGCACATCCTGCGGCGCACATCCTGCTGCACACATAAATAAAAATAATATTAAAACATTTTTACAAAAAAAATATTTAAATATAACTAATAAAAAAACTGTTCTTGCACATCCTGTGGGGCGCAAAGTCTGTGGGGCGCACATCCTGCGGCGCACATCCTGCTGCGCACATAAATAACAATAATATTAAAACATTTTTACAAACATTTTTTTTTAAATGAAATTAATAAAAAAACTGTGCTTGCACATCCTGTGGGGCGCAAATTCTGTGGGGCGCACATCCTGCGGCGCACATCCTGCTGCGCACATGAATGAAAATAATGTTAAAACATTTTTACAAAAAAAAATATTTAAATCAAATTAATAAAAAAACTGTGCTTGCACATCCTGTGGGGCAAAAATTCTGTGGGGCGCACATCCTGCGGCGCACATCCTGCTGCGCACATAAATAAAAATAATATTAAAAACAAATTACAATTTTTTTTTTAAAATCAAATTAATAAAAAAACTGTCCTTGCACATCCTGTGGGGCGCAAATTCTGTGGGGCGCACATCCTGCTGCGCACATAAATAAAAATAATATTAAAACATTTTTACAAAAAACATATTTACATCAAATTAATAAAAAAACTGTGCTTGCACATCCTGTGGGGCGCAAATTTTGTGGGGCGCACATCCTGCGGCGCATATCCTGCTGCGCACATAAATAAAAATAATACTAAAACATTTTTTTTTAAAAAAAATATTTAAATCAAATTAATAAAAAAACTGTGCTTGCACATCCTGCGGCGCACATCCTGCTGCGCACATAAATCAAAATAATATTAAAACATTTTTTCAAAATTTTTTTTTTAAATCAAATTAATAAAAAAACTGTGCTTGCACATCCTGTGGGGCGCAAATTCTGTGGGGCGCACATCCTGCGGCGCACATCCTGCTAAGCACATGAATGAAAATAATGTTAAAACATTTTTACAAAAAAAAATATTTAAATCAAATTAATAAAAAAACTGTGCTTGCACATCCTGTGGGGCGCAAATTCTGTGGGGCGCACATCCTGCGGCGCACATCCTGCTGCGCACATGAATGAAAATAATGTTAAAACATTTTTACAAAAAAAAATATTTAAATCAAATTAATAAAAAAACTGTGCTTGCACATCCTGTGGGGCGCAAATTCTGTGGGGCGCACATCCTGCGGCGCACATCCTGCTGCGCACATAAATAAAAATAATATTAAAACATTTTTACAAAAAAATATATTTAAATCAAATTAATACAAAAACTGTGCTTGCACATCCTGTGGGGCGCAAATTCTGTGGGCCGCAAATCCTGCGGCGCACATCCTGCTGCGCACATAAATAAAGATAATATTGAAACAAATTTACAATTTTTTTTTTTTAAATCAAATTAATAAAAAAACTGTGCTTGCACATCCTGTGGGGCGCAAATTATGTGGGGCGCACATCATGCGGCGCACATCCTGCTGCGCAAATAAATAAAAATAATATTAAAACATTTTTACAGAAAAAAATATTTAAATATAACTAATAAAAAACCTTGCTTGCACATCCTGTGGGGCGCAAATTATGTGGGGCGCACAGACTGCGGCGCACATCCTGCTGCGCACATAGATAGAAATAATATTAAAACATCTTTACAAAAAAAATATTTAAAACAATTAATAAAAAAACTGTGCTTGCTCATCCTGTGGGGCGCAAATTATGTGGGGCGCACATCCAGCTGCGCACATTAATAATAATAATATTAAAACATTTTTACAAAAAAAAATATTTAAATCAAATTAATAAAAAAACTGTCCTTGCACATCCCGTGGGGCGCACATCCTGCGGCGCACATCCTGCTGCGCACATAAATAAAAATAATATTAAAAACAAATTACAATTTTTTTTTAAAATCAAATTAATAAAAAAACTGTCCTTGCACATCCTGTGGGGCGCAAATTCTGTGGGGCGCACATCCTGCTGCGCACATAAAGAAAAATAATATTAAAAACAATTTACAATTATTTTTTTTTAAATCAAATTAATAAAAAAACTGTGCTTGCACATCCTGTGAGGCGCAAATTCTGTGGGGCGCACATCCTGCGGCGCATATCCTGCTGCGCAGATAAATAAAAATAATATTAAAATATTTTTACAAAAAAAAATATTTAAATATAACTAATAAAAAACCTTGCTTGCACATCCTGTGGGGCGCAAATTATGTGGGGCGCACATCCTGCGGCGCACATCCTGCTGCGCACATAAATAAAAATAATATTAAAACATTTTTACAAAAAAAAATATTTAAATCAAATTAATAAAAAAATTGTGCTTGCACATTCTGTGGGGCGCAAAATCTGTGGGGCGCACATCCTGCGGCGCACATCCTGCTGCGCACATAAATAAAAATAATATTAAAAACAAATTACAATTTTTTTTTTTTAAATCAAATTAATAAAAAAACTGTGCTTGCACATCCTGTGGGGCGCACATCCTGCGGCGCACATCCTGCTGTTTACATAAATAAAAATAATATTAAAAACAATTTACATTTTTTTTTTTAAATCAAATTAATAAAAAAACTGTGCTTGTACATCCTGTGGGGCGCAAATTCTGTGGGGCGCACATCCTGCGGCACACATCCTGCTGCGCACATAAATAAAAATAATATTAAAACATTTTTACAAAAAAAAATATTTAAATCAAATTAATAAAAAAACTGTGCTTGCACATCCTGTGGGGCGCAAATTTTGTGGGGCGCACATCCTGCGGCACACATCCTGCTGCGCACATAAATAAAAATAATATTGAAACAAATTTACAATTTTTTTTTTTTAAATCAAATTAATAAAAAAACTGTGCTTGTTCATCCTGTGGGGCGCAAATTATGTGGGGCGCACATCCTGCGGCGCACATCCTGCTGCGCACATAAATAAAAATAATATTAAAAACAAATTACAATTTTTTTTTAAAATCAAATTAATAAAAAAACTGTGCTTGCACATCCTGTGGGGCGCAAATTCTGTGGGCCGCAAATCCTGCGGCGCACATCCTGCTGCGCACATAAATAAAGATAATATTGAAACAAATTTACAATTTTTTTTTTTTAAATCAAATTAATAAAAAAACTGTGCTTGCACATCCTGTGGGGCGCAAATTATGTGGGGCGCACATCATGCGGCGCACATCCTGCTGCGCAAATAAATAAAAATAATATTAAAACATTTTTACAGAAAAAAATATTTAAATATAACTAATAAAAAACCTTGCTTGCACATCCTGTGGGGCGCAAATTATGTGGGGCGCACAGACTGCGGCGCACATCCTGCTGCGCACATAGATAGAAATAATATTAAAACATCTTTACAAAAAAAATATTTAAAACAATTAATAAAAAAACTGTGCTTGCTCATCCTGTGGGGCGCAAATTATGTGGGGCGCACATCCAGCTGCGCACATTAATAATAATAATATTAAAACATTTTTACAAAAAAAAATATTTAAATCAAATTAATAAAAAAACTGTCCTTGCACATCCCGTGGGGCGCACATCCTGCGGCGCACATCCTGCTGCACACATAAATAAAAATAATATTAAAAACAAATTACAATTTTTTTTTTAAATCAAATTAATAAAAAAACTGTCCTTGCACATCCTGTGGGGCACAAATTCTGTGGGGCGCAAATTCTGTGGGGCGCAACTCCTGCGGCGCACATCCTGCTGCGCACACAAATAAAAATAATATTAAAACATTTTTACAAAAAAAATATTTAAATCAAATTAATAAAAAAACTGTGCTTGCACATTCTGTGGGGCGCAAATTCTGTGGGCGCACATCATGCGGCGCACATCCTGCTGCGCACATAAATAAAAATAATATTAAAAACAAATTACAATTTTTTTTTAAAATCAAATTAATAAAAAAACTGTCCTTGCACATCCTGTGGGGCGCAAATTCTGTGGGGCGCACATCCTGCGGCGCACATCCTGCTGCGCACATAAATAAAAATAATATTAAAACATTTTTACAAAAAAAATATTTAAATCAAATTAATAAAAAAACTGTCCTTGCACATCCTGTGGGGCGCACATCCTGCGGCGCAAATCCTGCTGCGCACAAGAAAAAAAGTAATATTAAAACATTTTTACAAAAAAAAATATTTAAATCAAATTAATAAAAAAACTGTGCTTGCACATCCTGTGGGGCGCACATCCTGCGGCGCACATCCTGCTGCGCACATAAATAAAAATAATATTAAAATCAAATTACAATTTTTTTTTTTAAATCAAATTAATAAAAAAACTGTCCATGCACATCCTGTGGGGCGCAAATTCTGTGCGGCGCACATCCAGCTGCGCACATAAATAAAAATAATATTAAAAACAATTTACAATTTTTTTTTTTTAAATCAAATTAATAAAAAAACTGTGCTTGCACATCCTGTGGGGCACAAATTCTGTGGGGCGCAAATTCTGTGGGGCGCAACTCCTGCGGCGCACATCCGGCTGCGCACATAAATAAAAATAATATTAAAACATTTTTACAAAAAAAATATTTAAATCAAATTAATAAAAAAACTCTGCTTGCACATCCTGTGGGGCGCAAATTCTGTGGGCGCACATCCTGCGTCGCACATCCTGCTGCGCACATAAATAAAAATAATATTAAAAACAAATTACAATTTTTTTTTAAAATCAAATTAATAAAAAAACTGTCCTTGCACATCCTGTGGGGCGCAAATTCTGTGGGGCGCACATCCTGCGGTTCACATCCTGCTGCGCACATAAATAAAAATAATATTAAAACATTTTTACAAAAAAAAATATTTAAATCAAATTATTAAAAAAACTTTGGTTGAACCTCCTGTGGGGCGCAAATTCTGTGGGGCGCACATCCTGCTGCGCACATAAATAAAAATAATATTAAAAACAAATTACAATTTTTTTTTTTTAAATCAAATTAATTAAAAAACTGTCCTTGCACATCCTGTTGGGCGCAAATTCTGTGGGGCGCACATCCTGCTGCGCACATAAATAAAAATAATATTAAAAACAAATTACAATTTTTTTTTTAAATCAAATTAATAAAAAAACTGTCCTTGCACATCCTGTGGGGCGCAAATTCTGTGGGGCGCAACTCCTGCGGCGCACATCCGGCTGCGCACATAAATAAAAATAATATTAAAACATTTTTACAAAAAAAATATTTAAATCAAATTAATAAAAAAACTCTGCTTGCACATCCTGTGGGGCGCAAATTCTGTGGGCGCACATCCTGCGTCGCACATCCTGCTGCGCACATAAATAAAAATAATATTAAAAACAAATTACAATTTTTTTTTAAAATCAAATTAATAAAAAAACTGTCCTTGCACATCCTGTGGGGCGCAAATTCTGTGGGGCGCACATCCTGCAGCGCAAATCCTGCTGCCCACAAGAAAAAAAGGAATATTAAAACATTTTTACAAAAAAAAATATTTAAATCAAATTAATAAAAAAACTGTGCTTGCACATCCTGTGGGGCGCACATCCTGCGGCGCACATCCTGCTGCGCACATAAATAAAAATAATATTAAAATCAAATTACAATTTTTTTTTTTAAATCAAATTAATAAAAAAACTGTCCATGCACATCCTGTGGGGCGCAAATTCTGTGCGGCGCACATCCAGCTGCGCACATAAATAAAAATAATATTAAAAACAATTTACAATTTTTTTTTTTTAAATCAAATTAATAAAAAAACTGTGCTTGCACATCCTGTGGGGCACAAATTCTGTGGGGCGCAAATTCTGTGGGGCGCACATCCTGCGGCGCACATCCTGCTGCGCACATAAATAAAAATAATATTAAAACATATTTTACAAAAAAAATATTTAAATCAAATTAATAAAAAAACTGTCCTTGCACATCCTGTGGGGCGCAAATTCTGTCGGGCGCACATCCTGCGGCGCACATCCTGCTGCGCACATAAATAAAAATAATATTAAAAACAAATTACAATTTTTTTTTTAAATCAAATTAATAAAAAAACTGTCCTTGCACATCCTGTGGGGCGCAAATTCTGTGGGGCGCACATCCTGCGGCGCAAATCCTGCTGCGCACAAGAAAAAAAGGAATATTAAAACATTTTTACAAAAAAAAATATTTAAATCAAATTAATAAAAAAACTGTGCTTGCACATCCTGTGGGGCGCACATCCTGCGGCGCACATCCTGCTGCGCACATAAATAAAAATAATATTAAAATCAAATTACAATTTTTTTTTTTAAATCAAATTAATAAAAAAACTGTCCATGCACATCCTGTGGGGCGCAAATTCTGTGCGGCGCACATCCAGCTGCGCACATAAATAAAAATAATATTAAAAACAATTTACAATTTTTTTTTTTTAAATCAAATTAATAAAAAAACTGTGCTTGCACATCCTGTGGGGCACAAATTCTGTGGGGCGCAAATTCTGTGGGCGCACATCCTGCGGCGCACATCCTGCTGCGCACATAAATAAAAATAATATTAAAATCAAATTACAATTTTTTTTTTTAAATCAAATTAATAAAAAAACTGTCCATGCACATCCTGTGGGGCGCAAATTCTGTGCGGCGCACATCCAGCTGCGCACATGAATAAAAATAATATTAAAAACAATTTACAATTTTTTTTTTTTAAATCAAATTAATAAAAAAACTGTGCTTGCACATCCTGTGGGGCACAAATTCTGTGGGGCGCAAATTCTGTGGGGCGCAACTCCTGCGGCGCACATCCTGCTGCGCACATAAATAAAAATAATATTAAAACATTTTTACAAAAAAAATATTTAAATCAAATTAATAAAAAAACTGTGCTTGCACATCCTGTGGGGCGCAAATTCTGTGGGCGCACATCCTGCGGCGCACATCCTGCTGCGCACATAAATAAAAACAATATTAAAACATTTTTACAAAAAAAAATATTTAAATCAAATTATTAAAAAAACTTTGGTTGAACCTCCTGTGGGGCGCAAATTCTGTGGGGCGCACATCCTGCTGCGCACATAAATAAAAATAATATTAAAAACAAATTACAATTTTTTTTTTAAATCAAATTAATAAAAAAACTGTCCTTGCACATCCTGTGGGGCGCAAATTCTGTGGGGTGCACATCCTGCGGCGCAAATCCTGCTGCGCACAAGAAAAAAAGTAATATTAAAACATTTTTACAAAAAAAAATATTTAAATCAAATTAATAAAAAAACTGTGCTTGCACATCCTGTGGGGCGCACATCCTGCGGCGCACATCCTGCTGCGCACATAAATTAAAATAATATTAAAAACAAATTACAATTTTTTTTTTAAATCAAATTAATAAAAAAACTGTCCTTGCACATCCTGCGGCGCACATCCTGCTGCGCACATGAATAAAAATAATATTAAAACATTTTTACAAAAAAAATTATTTAAATCAAATTAATAAAAAAACTGTGCTTGCACATCCTGTGGGGCGCAAATTCTGTGGGCGCACATCCTGCGCCCACACCCTGCTGCGCACATAAATAAAAATAATATTAAAACATTTTTACAAAAAAAATATTTAAATCAAATTAATAAAAAAACTGTCCTTGCACATCCTGTGGGGCGCAAATTCTGTCGGGCGCACATCCTGCGGCGCACATCCTGCTGCGCACATAAATAAAAATAATATTAAAACATTTTTACAAAAAAAAATATTTTAATCAAATTAATAAAAAAACTGTCCTTGCACAACTTGTGGGGCGCAAATTATGTGGGGCGCACATCCTGCGGCGCACATCCTGCTGCGCACATAAATAAAAATAATATTAAAAACAATTTACAATTTTTTTTTTTTAAATCAAATTAATAAACAAACTGTGCTTGCACATCCTGTGGGGCGCAAATTCTGTGGGACGCAAATCCTGCGGCGCACATCCAGCTGCGCACATTAATACAAATAATATTAAAACATTTTTACAAAAAAAACATATTTAAATCAAATTAATGAAAAAACTGTGCTTGCACATCCTGTGGGGCGCAAATTCTGTGGGGCGCACATCCTGCTGCGCACATAAATAAAAATAATATTAAAAACAAATTACAATTTTTTTTTTAAATCAAATTAATAAAAAAACTGTCCTTGCACATCCTGTGGGGCGCAAATTCTGTGGGGCGCACATCCTGCGGTTCACATCCTGCTGCGCACATAAATAAAAATAATATTAAAACATTTTTACAAAAAAAATATTTAAATCAAATTAATAAAAAAACTGTCCTTGCACATCCTGTGGGGCGCAAATTCTGTGGGGCGCACATCCTGCGGCGCACATAAATAAAAATAATATTAAAAACAAATTACAATTTTTTTTTTTAAATCAAATTAATAAAAAAACTGTCCTTGCACATCCTGTGGGGCGCAAATTATGTGGGGCGCACATCCTGCGGCACACATCCTGCTGCGCACATAAATAAAAATAATATTAAAACATATTTTACAAAAAAAATATTTAAATCAAATTAATAAAAAAACTGTCCTTGCACATCCTGTGGGGCGCAAATTCTGTCGGGCGCACATCCTGCGGCGCACATCCTGCTGCGCACATAAATAAAAATAATATTAAAACATTTTTACAAAAAAATATATTTTAATCAAATTAATAAAAAAACTGTGCTTGCACATCCTGTGGGGCGCAAATTCTGTGGGGCGCACATCCTGCGGCGCACATCCTGCTGCGCTAATAAATAAAAATAATATTAAAAACAATTTACAATTTTTTTTTTTTAAATCAAATTAATAAACAAACTGTGCTTGCACATCCTGTGGGACGCAAATTATGTGGGGCGCACATCCTGCGGCGCACATCCTGCTGCGCACATGAATAAAAATGAAATTAAAAAAAATTTACAATTTTTTTTTTTTAAATCAAATTAATAAAAAAACTGTGCTTGCACATCCTGTGGGGCACAAATTATGTGGGGTGCACATCATGCGGCGCACATCCTGCTGCGCACATAGATAAAAATAATATTAAAACATCTTTACAAAAAAAATATTTAAAACAATTAATAAAAAAACTGTGCTTGCTCATCCTGTGGGGCGCAAATTATGTGGGGCGCACATCATGCGGCGCACATCCAGCTGCGCACATTAATAATAATAATATTAAAACATTTTTACAAAAAAAAATATTTAAATCAAATTAATAAAAAAACTGTGCTTGCACATCCTGTAGGGCGCAAATTCTGTGGGGCGCACATCCTGAAGCACACATCCTGCTGCGCACATAAAATAAAAATAATTTTAAAATATTTTTACAAAAAAAAATATTTAAATCAAATTAATAAAAAAACTGTGCTTGCAAATCCTGTGGGGCGCACATCCTGCGGCGCACATCCAGCTGCGCACATTAATACAAATAATATTAAAACATTTTTACAAAAAAAAATATTTAAATCAAATTAATAAAAAAACTGTGCTTGCACATCCTGTGGGGCGCAAATTCTGTGGGGCGCACATCCTGCGGCGCAGATCCTGCTGCGCACATAAATAAAAATAATATTAAAACATTTTTACAAAAAAAAATATTTAAATCAAATTAATAAAAAAACTGTCCTTGCACATCCTGTGGGGCGCAAATTATGTGGGGCGCACATCCTGCTGCGCACATAAATAAAAATAATATTAAAACATTTTTACAAAAAAAAATATTTAAATCAAATTAATAAAAAAACTGTCCTTGCACATCCTGTGGAGCGCAAATTCTGTGGGGCGCACATCCTGCGGCGCACATCCTGCTGCGCACATAAATAAAAATAATATTAAAAACAATTTACAATTTTTTTTTTTTAAATCAAATTAATAAACAAACTGTGCTTGCACATCCTGTGGGGCGCAAATTCTGTGGGGCGCACATCCTGCGGCGCACATCCTGCTGCGCACATAAATAACAATAATATTAAAACATTTTTACAAAAAAAAATATTTAAATCAAATTAATAAAAAAACTGTCCTTGCACATCCTGTGGGGCGCAAATTATGTGGGGCGCACATCCTGCGGCGCACATCCTGCTGCGCACATCCTGCTGCGCACATAAATAAAAATAATATTAAAAACAATTTACAATTATTTTTTTTTAAATCAAATTAATAAAAAAACTGTGCTTGCACATCCTGTGGGGCGCAAATTCTGTGGGGCGCACATCCTGCTGCGCACATAAATAAAAATAATATTAAAACATCTTTACAAAAAATATATTTAAAACAATTAATAAAAAAACTGTGCTTGCTCATCCTGTGGGGCGCAAATTATGTGGGGTGCACATCATGCGGCGCACATCCAGCTGCGCACATTAATAATAATAATATTAAAACATTTTTACAAAAAAAAATATTTAAATCAAATTAATAAAAAAACTGTGCTTGCACATCATGTAGGGCGCAAATTCTGTGGGGCGCAAATCCTGAAGCGCACATCCTGCTGCGCACATAAAATAAAAATAATATTAAAATATTTTTACAAAAAAAAATATTTAAATCAAATTAATAAAAAAACTGTGCTTGCACATCCTGTGGGGCGCAAATTCTGAGGGGCGCAAATTCTGCGGCGCACATCCTGCTGCGCACATAAATAAAAATGATATTAAAACATTTTTACAAAAAAATATTTAAATCAAATTAATAAAAAAACTGTCCTTGCACATCCTGTGGGGCGCACATCCTGCGGCGCACATCCTGCTGCGCAACTAAATAAAAATAATATTAAAAACAAATTACAATTTTTTTTTTTTAAATCAAATTAATAAAAAAACTGTCCTTGCACATCCTGTGTGGCGCAAATTCTGTGGGGCGCACATCCTGCGGCGCACCTCCTGCTGCGCACATAAATAAAAATAATATTAAAACATTTTTACAAAACAAAATATTTAAATCAAATTAATAAAAAAACTGTGCTTGCACATCCTGTGGGGCGCAAATTCTGTGGGGCGCACATCCTGCGGCGCACATCCTGCTGCGCACATAAATAAAAATAATATTAAAAACAAATTACAATTTTTTTTTTTTAAATCAAATTAATAAAAAAACTGTGCTTGCACATCCTGTGGGGCGCAAATTATGTGGGGCGCACATCCTGCTGCGCACATAAATAAAAATAATATTAAAACATTTTTACAAAAAAAAATATTTAAATCAAATTAATAAAAAAACTGTGCTTGCACATCCTGTGGGGCGCAAATTCTGTGGGGCGCACATCCTGCGGCGCACATCCTGCTGCGCACATAAATAAAAATAATATTAAAAACAAATTACAATTTTTTTTTTTTAAATCAAATTAATAAAAAAACTGTCCTTGCACATCCTGTGTGGCGCAAATTCTGTGGGGCGCACATCCTGCGGCGCACCTCCTGCTGCGCACATAAATAAAAATAATATTAAAACATTTTTACAAAAAAAAATATTTAAATCAAATTAATAAAAAAACTGTGCTTGCACATCCTGTGGGGCGCAAATTATGTGGGGCGCACATCCTGATGCGCAAATCCTGCTGCACACATGAATAAAAATAATATTAAAACATTTTTACAAAAAAAAATATTTAAATCAAATTAATAAAAAAACTGTGCTTGCACATCCTGTGGGGCGCAAATTATGTGGGGCGCACATCCTGCGGCGCACATCCTGCTGCGCACATAAATAAAAATAATATTAAAAACAATTTACAATTATTTTTTTTTAAATCAAATTAATAAAAAAACTGTGCTTGCTCATCCTGTGGGGCGCAAATTATGTGGGGTGCACATCATGCGGCGCACATCCAGCTGCGCACATTAATAATAATAATATTAAAACATTTTTACAAAAAAAAATATTTAAATCAAATTAATAAAAAAACTGTGCTTGCACATCATGTAGGGCGCAAATTCTGTGGGGCGCACATCCTGAAGCGCACATCCTGCTGCGCACATAAAATAAAAATAATATTAAAATATTTTTACAAAAAAAAATATTTAAATCAAATTAATAAAAAAACTGTGCTTGCACATCCTGTGGGGCGCAAAATTCTGAGGGGCGCACATTCTGCGGCGCACATCCTGCTGCACACATAAATAAAAATGATATTAAAACATTTTTACAAAAAAATATTTAAATCAAATTAATAAAAAAACTGTGCTTGCACATCCTGTGGGGCGCAAATTCTGTGGGGCGCACATCCTGCGGCGCACATCCTGCTGCGCACATAAATAAAAATAATATTAAAAACAAATTACAATTTTTTTTTTTTAAATCAAATTAATAAAAAAACTGTGCTTGCACATCCTGTGGGGCGCAAATTATGTGGGGCGCACATCCTGCTGCGCACATAAATAAAAATAATATTAAAACATTTTTACAAAAAAAAATATTTAAATCAAATTAATAAAAAAACTGTGCTTGCACATCCTGTGGGGCGCAAATTCTGTGGGGCGCACATCCTGCGGCGCACATCCTGCTGCGCAACTAAATAAAAATAATATTAAAAACAAATTACAATTTTTTTTTTTAAAATCAAATTAATAAAAAAACTGTCCTTGCACATCATGTGTGGCGCAAATTCTGTGGGGCGCACATCCTGCGGCGCACCTCCTGCTGCGCACATAAATAAAAATAATATTAAAACATTTTTACAAAAAAAAATATTTAAATCAAATTAATAAAAAAACTGTGCTTGCACATCCTGTGGGGCGCAAATTCTGTGGGGCGCACATCCTGCGGCGCACATCCAGCTGCGCACATTAATACAAATAATATTAAAACATTTTTACAAAAAAAAATATTTAAATCAAATTAATAAAAAAACTGTGCTTGCACATCCTGTGGGGCGCAAATTCTGTGGGGCGCACATCCTGCGGCGCACATCCTGATATGCACGTAAGTAAAAATAATATTAAAAACAAATTACAATTTTTTTTTTTTAAATCAAATTAATAAAAAAAATGTGCTTGCACATCCTGTGGGGCGCAAATTCTGTGGGGCGCACATCCTGCGGCGCACATCCTGCTGCGCACATAAATACAAATTATATTAAAACATTTTTACAAAAAAAATATTTAAATCAAATTAATAAAAAAACTGTCCTTGCACATCCTGTGTGGCGCAAATTCTGTGGTGCGCACATCCTGCGGCGCACCTCCTGCTGCGCACATAAATAAAAATAATATTAAAACATTTTTACAAAAAAAAATATTTAAATCAAATTAATAAAAAAACTGTGCTTGCACATCCTGAGGGGCGCAAATTCTGTGGGGCGCACATCCTGCGGCGCACATCCTGCTGCGCACATAAATAAAAATAAAATTAAAAAAAATTTACAATTTTTTTTTTAAAAATCAAATTAATAAAAAAAATGTGCTTGCACATCCTGAGGGGCGCAAATTCTGTGGGGCGCACATCCTGCGGCGCACATCCTGCTGCGCACATAAGTAAAAATAATATTAAAACATTTTTACAAAAAAATATATTAAAATCAAATTAATAAAAAAACTGTGCTTGCACATCCTGTGGGGCGCAAATTCTGTGGGGCGCACATCCTGCTGCGCACATAAATAAAAATAATATTAAAACATTTTTACAAAAAAAATATTTAAATCAAATTAATAAAAAAACTGTGCTTGCACATCCTGTGGGGCGCAAATTCTGTGGGGCGCACATCCTGCGGCACACATCCTGCTGCGCACATAAATAAAAATAATAGTAAAACATTTTTACAAAAAAAAATATTTAAATCAAATTAATAAAAAAACTGTGCTTGCACATCCTGTGGGGCGCAAATTCTGTGGGGCGCACATCCTGCGGCGCACATCCAGCTGCGCACATTAATACAAATAATATTAAAACATTTTTACAAAAAAAAATATTTAAATCAAATTAATAAAAAAACTGTGCTTGCACATCCTGTGGGGCGCAAATTCTGTGGGGCGCACATCCTGCGGCGCACATCCTGATATGCACGTAAATAAAAATAATATTAAAAACAAATTACAATTTTTTTTTTTTAAATCAAATTAATAAAAAAAATGTGCTTGCACATCCTGTGGGGCGCAAATTCTGTGGGGCGCACATCCTGCGGCGCACATCCTGCTGCGCACATAAATACAAATTATATTAAAACATTTTTACAAAAAAAATATTTAAATCAAATTAATAAAAAAACTGTCCTTGCACATCCTGTGTGGCGCAAATTCTGTGGTGCGCACATCCTGCGGCGCACCTCCTGCTGCGCACATAAATAAAAATAATATTAAAACATTTTTACAAAAAAAAATATTTAAATCAAATTAATAAAAAAACTGTGCTTGCACATCCTGAGGGGCGCAAATTCTGTGGGGCGCACATCCTGCGGCGCACATCCTGCTGCGCACATAAATAAAAATAAAATTAAAAAAAATTTACAATTTTTTTTTTAAAAATCAAATTAATAAAAAAAATGTGCTTGCACATCCTGAGGGGCGCAAATTATGTGGGGCGCACATCCTGCGGCGCACATCCTGCTGCGCACATAAGTAAAAATAATATTAAAACATTTTTACAAAAAAATATATTAAAATCAAATTAATAAAAAAACTGTGCTTGCACATCCTGTGGGGCGCAAATTCTGTGGGGCGCACATCCTGCGGCGCAAATCCTGCTGCGCACAAGAATAAAAATAATATTAAAACATTTTTACAGAAAAAAATATTTAAATAAATCCTGTGGGGCGCAAATTATGTGGGGCGCACAGACTGCGGCGCACATCCTGCTGCGCACATAGATAAAAATAATATTAAAACATCTTTACAAAAAAAATATTTAAAACAATTAATAAAAAAACTGTGCTTGCTCATCCTGTGGGGCGCAAATTATGTGGGGCGCACATCATGCGGCGCACATCCAGCTGCGCACATTAATAATAATAATATTAAAACATTTTTACAAAAAAAAATATTTAAATCAAATTAATAAAAAAACTGTGCTTGCACATCCTGTAGGGCGCAAATTCTGTGGGGCGCACATCCTGAAGCGCACATCCTGCTGCGCACATAAAATAAAAATAATATTAAAATATTTTTACAAAAAAAAATATTTAAATCAAATTAATAAAAAAACTGTGCTTGCAAATCCTGTGGGGCGCACATCCTGCGGCGCACATCCAGCTGCGCACATTAATACAAATAATATTAAAACATTTTTACAAAAAAAAATATTTAAATCAAATTAATAAAAAAACTGTGCTTGCACATCCTGTGGGGCGCAAATTCTGTGGGGCGCACATCCTGCTGCGCACATAAATAAAAATAATATTAAAACATTTTTACAAAAAAAAATATTTAAATCAAATTAATAAAAAAACTGTCCTTGCACATCCTGTGGAGCGCAAATTCTGTGGGGCGCACATCCTGCGGCGCACATCCTGCTGCGCACATAAATAAAAATAATATTAAAAACAATTTACAATTTTTTTTTTTTAAATCAAATTAATAAACAAACTGTGCTTGCACATCCTGTGGGGCGCAAATTCTGTGGGGCGCACATCCTGCGGCGCACATCCTGCTGCGCACATAAATAACAATAATATTAAAACATTTTTACAAAAAAAAATATTTAAATCAAATTAATAAAAAACTGTCCTTGCACATCCTGTGGGGCGCAAATTATGTGGGGCGCACATCCTGCGGCGCACATCCTGCTGCGCACATCCTGCTGCGCACATAAATAAAAATAATATTAAAAACAATTTACAATTATTTTTTTTTAAATCAAATTAATAAAAAAACTGTGCTTGCACATCCTGTGGGGCGCAAATTCTGTGGGGCGCACATCCTGCTGCGCACATAAATAAAAATAATATTAAAACATCTTTACAAAAAATATATTTAAAACAATTAATAAAAAAACTGTGCTTGCTCATCCTGTGGGGCGCAAATTATGTGGGGTGCACATCATGCGGCGCACATCCAGCTGCGCACATTAATAATAATAATATTAAAACATTTTTACAAAAAAAAATATTTAAATCAAATTAATAAAAAAACTGTGCTTGCACATCATGTAGGGCGCAAATTCTGTGGGGCGCAAATCCTGAAGCGCACATCCTGCTGCGCACATAAAATAAAAATAATATTAAAATATTTTTACAAAAAAAAATATTTAAATCAAATTAATAAAAAAACTGTGCTTGCACATCCTGTGGGGCGCAAATTCTGAGGGGCGCAAATTCTGCGGCGCACATCCTGCTGCGCACATAAATAAAAATGATATTAAAACATTTTTACAAAAAAATATTTAAATCAAATTAATAAAAAAACTGTCCTTGCACATCCTGTGGGGCGCACATCCTGCGGCGCACATCCTGCTGCGCAACTAAATAAAAATAATATTAAAAACAAATTACAATTTTTTTTTTTTAAATCAAATTAATAAAAAAACTGTCCTTGCACATCCTGTGTGGCGCAAATTCTGTGGGGCGCACATCCTGCGGCGCACCTCCTGCTGCGCACATAAATAAAAATAATATTAAAACATTTTTACAAAACAAAATATTTAAATCAAATTAATAAAAAAACTGTGCTTGCACATCCTGTGGGGCGCAAATTCTGTGGGGCGCACATCCTGTGGCGCACATCCTGCTGCGCACATAAATAAAAATAATATTAAAAACAAATTACAATTTTTTTTTTTTAAATCAAATTAATAAAAAAACTGTGCTTGCACATCCTGTGGGGCGCAAATTATGTGGGGCGCACATCCTGCTGCGCACATAAATAAAAATAATATTAAAACATTTTTACAAAAAAAAATATTTAAATCAAATTAATAAAAAAACTGTGCTTGCACATCCTGTGGGGCGCAAATTCTGTGGGGCGCACATCCTGCGGCGCACATCCTGCTGCGCACATAAATAAAAATAATATTAAAAACAAATTACAATTTTTTTTTTTTAAATCAAATTAATAAAAAAACTGTCCTTGCACATCCTGTGTGGCGCAAATTCTGTGGGGCGCACATCCTGCGGCGCACCTCCTGCTGCGCACATAAATAAAAATAATATTAAAACATTTTTACAAAAAAAAATATTTAAATCAAATTAATAAAAAAACTGTGCTTGCACATCCTGTGGGGCGCAAATTATGTGGGGCGCACATCCTGATGCGCAAATCCTGCTGCACACATGAATAAAAATAATATTAAAACATTTTTACAAAAAAAAATATTTAAATCAAATTAATAAAAAAACTGTGCTTGCACATCCTGTGGGGCGCAGATTCTGAGGGGCGCACATTCTGCGGCGCACATCCTGCTGCGCACATAAATAAAAATGATATTAAAACATTTTTACAAAAAAAATATTTAAATCAAATTAATAAAAAAACTGTCCTTGCACATCCTGTGGGGCGCACATCCTGCGGCGCACATCCTGCTGCGCAGATAAATAAAAATAATATTAAAACATTTTTACAAAAAAAAATATTTAAATCAAATTAATAAAAAAACTGTGCTTGCACATCCTGTGGGGCGCAAATTATGTGGGGCGCACATCCTGCGGCGCACATCCTGCTGCGCACATAAATAAAAATAATATTAAAAACAATTTACAATTATTTTTTTTTAAATCAAATTAATAAAAAAACTGTGCTTGCTCATCCTGTGGGGCGCAAATTATGTGGGGTGCACATCATGCGGCGCACATCCAGCTGCGCACATTAATAATAATAATATTAAAACATTTTTACAAAAAAAAATATTTAAATCAAATTAATAAAAAAACTGTGCTTGCACATCATGTAGGGCGCAAATTCTGTGGGGCGCACATCCTGAAGCGCACATCCTGCTGCGCACATAAAATAAAAATAATATTAAAATATTTTTACAAAAAAAAATATTTAAATCAAATTAATAAAAAAACTGTGCTTGCACATCCTGTGGGGCGCAAATTCTGAGGGGCGCACATTCTGCGGCGCACATCCTGCTGCGCACATAAATAAAAATGATATTAAAACATTTTTACAAAAAAATATTTAAATCAAATTAATAAAAAAACTGTCCTTGCACATCCTGTGGGGCGCAAATTCTGTGGGGCGCACATCCTGCGGCGCACCTCCTGCTGCGCACATAAATAAAAATAATATTAAAACATTTTTACAAAAAAAAATATTTAAATCAAATTAATAAAAAAACTGTGCTTGCACATCCTGTGGGGCGCAAATTATGTGGGGCGCACATCCTGCTGCGCACATAAATAAAAATAATATTAAAACATTTTTACAAAAAAAAATATTTAAATCAAATTAATAAAAAAACTGTGCTTGCACATCCTGTGGGGCGCAAATTCTGTGGGGCGCACATCCTGCGGCGCACATCCTGCTGCGCAACTAAATAAAAATAATATTAAAAACAAATTACAATTTTTTTTTTTAAAATCAAATTAATAAAAAAACTGTCCTTGCACATCATGTGTGGCGCAAATTCTGTGGGGCGCACATCCTGCGGCGCACCTCCTGCTGCGCACATAAATAAAAATAATATTAAAACATTTTTACAAAAAAAAATATTTAAATCAAATTAATAAAAAAACTGTGCTTGCACATCCTGTGGGGCGCAAATTCTGTGGGGCGCACATCCTGCGGCGCACATCCTGATATGCACGTAAGTAAAAATAATATTAAAAACAAATTACAATTTTTTTTTTTTAAATCAAATTAATAAAAAAAATGTGCTTGCACATCCTGTGGGGCGCAAATTCTGTGGGGCGCACATCCTGCGGCGCACATCCTGCTGCGCACATAAATACAAATTATATTAAAACATTTTTACAAAAAAAATATTTAAATCAAATTAATAAAAAAACTGTCCTTGCACATCCTGTGTGGCGCAAATTCTGTGGTGCGCACATCCTGCGGCGCACCTCCTGCTGCGCACATAAATAAAAATAATATTAAAACATTTTTACAAAAAAAAATATTTAAATCAAATTAATAAAAAAACTGTGCTTGCACATCCTGAGGGGCGCAAATTCTGTGGGGCGCACATCCTGCGGCGCACATCCTGCTGCGCACATAAATAAAAATAAAATTAAAAAAAATTTACAATTTTTTTTTTAAAAATCAAATTAATAAAAAAAATGTGCTTGCACATCCTGAGGGGCGCAAATTCTGTGGGGCGCACATCCTGCGGCGCACATCCTGCTGCGCACATAAGTAAAAATAATATTAAAACATTTTTACAAAAAAATATATTAAAATCAAATTAATAAAAAAACTGTGCTTGCACATCCTGTGGGGCGCAAATTCTGTGGGGCGCACATCCTGCTGCGCACATAAATAAAAATAATATTAAAACATTTTTACAAAAAAATATATTAAAATCAAATTAATAAAAAAACTGTGCTTGCACATCCTGTGGGGCGCAAATTATGTGGGGCGCACATCCTGCGGCGCACATCCTGCTGCACACATAAATAAAAATAATATTAAAAACAAATTTCAATTTTTTTTTAAAATCAAATTAATAAAAAAACTGTGCTTGCACATCCTGTGGGGCGCAAATTCTGTGGGGCGCACATCCTGCGGCGCACATCCTGCTGCGCACATAAATAAAAATAATATTAAAACATTTTTACAAAAAAAAATATTTAAATCAAATTAATAAAAAAACTGTGCTTGCACATCCTGTGGGGCGCAAATTCTGTGGGGCGCACATCCTGCTGCGCACATAAATAAAAATAATATTAAAACATTTTTACAAAAAAAAATATTTAAATCAAATTAATAAAAAAACTGTGCTTGCACATCCTGTGGGGCGCAAATTCTGTGGGGCGCACATCCTGCGGCGCACATCCTGCTGCGCACATAAATAAAAATAATATTAAAACATTTTTACAAAAAAAAATATTTAAATCAAATTAATAAAAAAACTGTGCTTGCACATCCTGTAGGGCGCAAATTCTGTGGGGCGCACATCCTGCGGCGCACATCCTGCTGCGCACATAAATAAAAATAATATTAAAAACAAATTACAATTTTTTTTTTAAATCAAATTAATAAAAAAACTGTCCTTGCACATCCTGTGGGGCGCAAATACTGTGGGGCGCACATCCTGCGGCGCAAATCCTGCTGCGCACAAGAATAAAAATAATATTAAAACATTTTTACAAAAAAAAATATTTAAATCAAATTAATAAAAAAACTGTGCTTGCACATCCTGTGGGGCGCAAATTATGTGGGGCGCACATCCTGCGGCACACATCCTGCTGCGCACATTAATAAAAATAATATTAAAACATTTTTACAAAAAAAATATTTAAATCAAATTAATAAAAAAACTGTGCTTGCACATCCTGTGGGGCGCAAATTCTGTGGGGCGCACATCCTGCGGCGCACATCCTGCTGCGCACATCCTGCTGCGCACATCCTGCTGCGCACATAAATAAAAATAATATTAAAAACAAATTACAATTTTTTTTTTTAAATCAAATTAATAAACAAACTGTGCTTGCACATCCTGTGGGGCGCAAATTCTGTGGGGCGCAAATCCTGCGGCGCACATCCTGCTGCGCACATAAATAAAAACAATATTAAAACATTTTTACAAAAAAAAATATTTAAATCAAATTAATAAAAAAACTGTGCTTGCACATCCTGTGGGGCGCAAATTCTGTGGGGCGCACATCCTGCGGCGCAAATCCTGCTGCGCACAAGAATAAAAATAATATTAAAACATTTTTACAAAAAAAAATATTTAAATCAAATTAATAAAAAAAATGTGCTTGCACATCCTGTGGGGCGCAAATTCTGTGGGGCGCACATCCTGCTGCGCACATAAATAAAAATAATATTAAAAACAAATTACAATTTTTTTTTTAAATCAAATTAATAAAAAAACTGTGCTTGCACATCCTGTGGGGCGCAAATTCTGTGGGGCGCACATCCTGCGGCACACATCCTGCTGCGCACATAAATAAAAATAATATTAAAAACAAATTTCAATTTTTTTTTTAAATTAAATTAATAAAAAAACTGTGCTTGCACATCCTGTGGGGCGCAAATTCTGTGGGGCGCACATCCTGCGGCGCAAATCCTGCTGCGCACAAGAATAAAAATAATATTAAAACATTTTTACAAAAAAAAATATTTAAATCAAATTAATAAAAAAAATGTGCTTGCACATCCTGTGGGGCGCAAATTCTGTGGGGCGCACATCCTGCTGCGCACATAAATAAAAATAATATTAAAAACAAATTACAATTTTTTTTTTAAATCAAATTAATAAAAAAACTGTGCTTGCACATCCTGTGGGGCGCAAATTCTGTGGGGCGCACATCCTGCGGCACACATCCTGCTGCGCACATAAATAAAAATAATATTAAAAACAAATTTCAATTTTTTTTTTAAATTAAATTAATAAAAAAACTGTGCTTGCACATCCTGTGGGGCGCAAATTCTGTGGGGCGCACATCCTGCGGCGCAAATCCTGCTGCGCACATAAATAAAAATAATATTAAAAACAAATTACAATTTTTTTTTTTAAATCAAATTAATAAACAAACTGTGCTTGTACATCCTGTGGGGCGCAAATTCTGTGGGGCGCACATCCTGCGGCGCACATCCTGCTGCGCACATAAATAAAAATAATATTAAAAACAAATTACAATTTTTTTTTTTAAATCAAATTAATAAACAAACTGTGCTTGCACATCCTGTGGGGCGCAAATTCTGTGGTGCAGACATCCTGCTGCGCACATAAATAAGAATAATATTAAAACATTTTTACAAAAAAATTTTTTTAAATCAAATTAATAAAAAAACTGTGCTTGCACATCCTGTGGGGCGCAAATTCTGTGGGGCGCACATCCTGCGGCGCACATCCTGCTGCGCACATAAATAAAAATAATATTAAAACATTTTTACAAAAAAAATATTTAAATCAAATTAATAAAAAAACTGTGCTTGCACATCCTGTGGGGCGCAAATTCTGTGGGGCGCACATCCTGCTGCGCACATAAATAAAAATAATATTAAAAACAAATTACAATTTTTTTTTTAAATCAAATTAATAAAAAAACTGTGCTTGCACATCCTGTGGGGCGCAAATTCTGTGGGGCGCACATCCTGCGGCGCAAATCCTGCTGCACACATGAATAAAAATAATATTAAAACATTTTTACAAAAAAAAATATTTAAATCAAATTAATAAAAAAACTGTGCTTGCACATCCTGTGGGGCGCAAATTCTGTGGGGCGAACATCCTGCGGCGCACATCCTGCTGCGCACATAAATAAAAATAATATTAAAAACAAATTACAATTTTTTTTTTAAATCAAATTAATAAAAAAACTGTGCTTGCACATCCTGTGGGGCGCAAATTCTGTGGGGCGCACATCTTGCGGCGCACATCCTGCTGCGCACATAAATAAAAATAATATTAAAAACAAATTACAATTTTTTTTTTAGATCAAATTAATAAAAAAACTGTGCTTGCACATCCTGTGGGGCGCAAATTCTGTGGGGCGCACATCCTGCGGCACACATCCTGCTGCGCACATAAATAAAAATAATATTAAAAACAAATTTCAATTTTTTTTTTAAATCAAATTAATAAAAAAACTGTGCTTGCACATCCTGTGGGGCGCAAATTCTGTGGGGCGCACATCCTGCGGCGCAAATCCTGCTGCGCACATAAATAAAAATAATATTAAAACCAAATTACAATTTTTTTTTAAAAATCAAATTAATAAACAAACTGTGCTTGCACATCCTGTGGGGCGCAAATTCTGTGGGGCGCACATCCTGCGGCGCAAATCCTGCTGCGCACAAGAATAAAAATAATATTAAAACATTTTTACAAAAAAAAATATTTAAATCAAATTAATAAAAAAAATGTGCTTGCACATCCTGTGGGGCGCAAATTCTGTGGGGCGCACATCCTGCTGCGCACATAAATAAAAATAATATTAAAAACAAATTACAATTTTTTTTTTAAATCAAATTAATAAAAAAACTGTGCTTGCACATCCTGTGGGGCGCAAATTCTGTGGGGCGCACATCCTGCGGCGCACATCCTGCTGCGCACATAAATAAAAATAATATTAACACATTTTTACAAAAAAAAATATTTAAATCAAATTAATAAAAAAACTGTGCTTGCACATCCTGTGGGGCGCAAATTCTGTGGGGCGCACATCCTGCGGCACACATCCTGCTGCGCACATAAATAAAAATAATATTAAAAACAAATTTCAATTTTTTTTTTAAAATCAAATTAATAAACAAACTGTGCTTGCACATCCTGTGGGGCGCAAATTCTGTGGGGCGCACATCCTGCGGCGCAAATCCTGCTGCGCACATGAATAAAAATAATATTAAAACATTTTTACAAAAAAAAATATTTAAATCAAATTAATAAAAAAACTGTGCTTGCACATCCTGTGGGGCGCACATCCTGCTGCGCACATAAATAAAAATAATATTAAAACATTTTTACAAAAAAAAATATTTAAATCAAATTAATAAAAAAACTGTGCTTGCACATCCTGTGGGGCGCAAATTCTGTGGG